>NW_025178629.1:0-2204 GCF_004010195.1 Chiloscyllium plagiosum | reverse complement strand
CAGGCAGCATCCGAGGAGCAGCAAAAATCGACGTTTCGGGCAGGAACCCTGTATTTGGAAACGGATGAAGTATCAGGTTTGAAAATCCAACTGACTCGACATAACTATTTATCCAAGCAGGTGTTCCAATTCCCACTACATCGTATCGACACATCCTTTGGTAAAAGCCATCTTCAAACACACATTCTTACAGGCTGGAGAGATTTCTGAGAGAGAAGCCAGTAAAGAATCACCTGCTGCAGCATGGAAACTTTAACATGTACTAGCTTCTGCTGCAGCTACCATCAGCTTCTCTGCTGCAACTAAACCAAACTAGAAAAAAAAAACCTGAAATGGGGGAACAGGCCAAACCCCTGCCTTTCTTATAGTAGACAATATGGCACCACTGCCATTACGACTTCTTTTGGAAAAAAAAATCAATACACTTGCACACACAGGAACCTGTCCACTGTAGAAAAGCAGGAACTTGGTCAAACATTGCACTTCTTTACTTAAACAAAATCTTTGGGGACAATTATCCAGTTATTCTGTGCCAGAACGTTCCGATCAGCTCACTTTGGAGTGAACAAATGGTTCTCAGTGCCATTGACAGGTTGATGTTGCAAACTGTTCTTCAGATCTAAGGGACAGGGGGAAAGTCATGAGGTTTACTTTGTTGAAATGAGAGTGGGCAATTGGAATAGACTATCTGGGGAAGTTTGGAGATCTTTTGTGTCAAAACAAAATACAAAGAGAGTAGTAATTGTTGTAGAAAAGAGACCTAGAATTACAAAAGGAGAATAAGTTCTCACTAAAAGCTAAAGTATATGAAAGAACGTACATACATTCAGTGGGTATTAGTGAAGTGAAAATATCTAAGTGGAGGAGAGAATCAAAGACTGAATTTGATATGATTAGTCCATTTGGAACGATGACAGGGGAGGAACTATGTGTATACTGGTGACGGATCATCCTTTGAATGCACTGCTAGTTGTATGGATAGTGAGGACAGGGGTTACAGTCGGATGGGTTTGAGAGTGGTTATTCTCCAGAGATGCTCTCAGATGACCTGGACCTTTTCAGCAATTCGTGTTGCTTTCAGATCTCCAGCAGCTGTGGCATTTTGTTTTAACATTGGTTTGTCTTTTACAGAATAAGACGATAAGATGACAAAGCACAAATAGGCCATTCAGTCTGGTGAATTCGTTGCATAATACAATGAGATTATGTCTGATAATCAATGAAATGATTAGGAAATGAGTAGTTGCAACAATTCCTGGGTGTCCTTGTCTCTGACAATAAATATGCAGGTGCAGCAGATACTGAAGAAAGCAAAAGAAATGTTGACTGCATAGCAAAACCATTTGAGTACTGGTGCAGGAATGTCTTGCTGCAATTGATTAGGGCTTCAGTAAGACCACATCTGGACCTTTCAGTGCAGTTTTGGTGTAACCATCTGATGAAGCATGTTTTGTTGTTGCAGGGACTATAGCGCAAATTTATCTGCTTCACTCCTGGGATGACAGGACTGAACGATGAAGACAGTAAGGATTATATTCACTGGAGTTTTAGAGGAACGAGGGAGGATCTTATAACTATAAAATTCCATGAAACTGTATGCAAAACTCTAAAATTCTAAGAGGACTAGTCAGGGCATGACGAGGAAGGATGTTCCAAGGATGGGAAGTCCAGACACTGAGGTCACAGTATTAGGACACAGAATTTTTTTTCTAGATTGTGATAAGGAGAAATTTCTTTACGAAAGGAGGAGAGAACCTCTTTATGCCCTGTCACAGGAAGAGGTTGAGGCGAAAACATTAAATGATTTCAAGAAGGATTTAATTTTGTTCTTTGCACTAAAGGGATCAAAGGGTTTTGGAAGAAAGCAGGAAAGGGGTATAGACTGCTTCTGATTGGCAGAATTTTAAAATAATCGCACTTTTTATCTCGTCAAATGCGGTATTGGTATGAATGACACAGAGCTGAAAATGTGTTGCTGGAAAAGCGCAGTAGGTCAGGCAGCATCCAAGGAACAGGAGAATCGACGTTTCGGGCATAAGCCCTTCTTTAGGAATGACACAGAACAACTTAAAAGGATTGACATTTCTGCATGAGGCAGCGTGAAATGTGAACAAAATCACACTTTTTTTTGTCCCATAATGAAGTTAAATATAACACGAATTCAGATGGATATCCTGATTAATGTAATTGTGCTTACACGTGAA
>NW_025178628.1:0-2204 GCF_004010195.1 Chiloscyllium plagiosum | reverse complement strand
CCAGTCTATGTTTGGAAAGTTAAAATCCCCTACTATAACGACCTTATTATTCTTACAGATAACAGATCTCCTAGCAAATTTGTTTCTCAATTTCTCTCTGACTATTAGGGGGTCTATAATACAACCTAATAAGGTGATCATTCCTTTCTTATTTCTCAGTTCCACCCAAATAACTTCCCTGGATGTATTTCGAGGAATATTCTCCCTCAGTACAGCAGTAATGCTATCCCTTATCAAAAACTCCACTCCCCCCTCCTCTCTTGCCTCCTACTTGCTCCTCTCCCCCTTGAGAACATTCTGCATCCTCTCTGAGACATCCTTGATCCTGGCACCAGGGAAGCTACACACCATTCTGATTTTTCGCTGCTGGCCACAGAAATGTCTGTCTGTAATTCGGACTAGAGAGTCCCCTAACACAATCAATTGCTTGAATCTGACATACCTCTCAGTACATTAGAGCCAGTCTCAATACCAGAAACTTGGCTGTCATTGCTATGTTCTGCCTAGAATCCATCACCCCCTACATTTTCCAAAACAGCATACTTGTTTGAAAAGGGGATAGCCACAGAAGACTCCTGCACTACCTGCCTATCTCTCTTACCTTTCCTGGAGTTAACCCATCTTTGTGACTGTATCTGAGACTTTCCCCCTTCCTAAACTGACATCCATCACATCCCCTTGTAAATTTCTCATTGCCTCTAACTGCCTCTCCATTTGATCTGATGGATTCGCAACCAGCAGCATTTATTGCAGATATTATCCTCAGTAGCCCAGAAACTCCCACTAAAATCCCACATTCGACAACAAGAGCATATCACTCTACTTAGGGTCATTTTTGCTTCTTTCAGTCTACAGACCCAGAAAATAGCACTATCTTAATCCTCTTCAAAACACTGCTCTAGGTTAAATTAATCCTTATGGCTTATATTTTAAGTTTAATCAAAAGACAGCTCAATAAAACATATAATCAAGAAAGAACCCACCCTACTCACTACTGTGGACTTATTTAAAGGCCATGCTTAAAATCCACTTATCTGCTTCCGTGCTGTGACCTCTCCCTGACAGATTCCTCCAAGATCAGTTGTGAATTTCACTGTTTTTTTAATTTTCCCAAATGCACTCCGATGTCCAGCGATATGTGAATTCAACAGCAAAGGCAGTAACTGCTAACTCTCTCAGTTAGCAATGTGAATTTCTTTTTCTCTCTCTCTCTTTCTCCCTCTCTCTGTCTCTCTCCTGCACTGACTTTACCAAATGCTTCCTTTGTCTGTTCTTCTCCCTTTTAAAAGTGCTGTTGTTTTGACTTTTTTTTCTCTGAAGTTCCAAAACAATGCAACAGTATATAAAACAGTAATTGCTGCTCCATCGAATTCGAGGAAATCTCCTCCAACACCTAAAATACCTTAAAAAGGAGCAGCTGTTATAGCCAGAAATTTTTCCCATCCTCCATCTTGGATTACCCAGAATCCAGTCTGATCCAATGTTGTAACTCTCCCATATTGTATACTAATGCAATAGAATTTCTGGTGTTTCTCGAGTTAAAATTAGACTTCATTGACAAAGCACTGCAACAGTATAAAAAGAATTTTGCAGTTCTATGTATGTTGTTTTAACTTCTTATATATTTTCTCAATTTTTGAAATCTCCTGGTGTCTTGCTTCATGACTAAATAGATTGAACTGCCAAATAATATGCTGTTGGAACTCTCTCAGTGTTTAATATTTTTGACTTATCACATCAGCTCTGCTCATGGCTGACCAGATTGTGGCCTTTGGTCCATTTTCTTGGCAATCTCCCATAACCCTTCATAGAGTCATAGAGATGTACAGCATGGAAACAGATCATTCGGTCCAACCCGTCCAAGCCAACCAGAAATCCCAACCCACTCTAGTCACACATGCCAGCACACGGCCCATATCCCTCCAAACCCTGCCTATTCATATACCCATTCAAATGCCTCTTAAATGTTGCAATTGTACCAGCCTCTCCCACTCCCACTTGGCAGCTCATTCCAAACATGTACCACCCTCTGTGTGAAAAAGTTCCCCCTTAGGTCTCTTTTATATCTTTCCCCTCTCACCCTAAACCTATGACCTCTAGTTCTGGACTCCCGTACCCCAGGGAAAAGACTGTGTCTATTTAGGCAATTCTGGTCTCCTTCCTATCAGAAAGATGTGAAACTTGAAAGGATTCAGAAAAGATTT
>NW_025178627.1:0-2204 GCF_004010195.1 Chiloscyllium plagiosum | reverse complement strand
CATGGGATGACACTTGGTAAACACTTAGAAATCGGAGAGTCAGGCCTCATCGATCTTTGTGAACAAAATGTATCTACTGGAGTACCACAAATATCAGTCCGATGGCAACAGCTGCTTACAAGAGCTGCACTCAGCTCCTGACGGCGGGAGCTGAGTGCGATATACATTCGAGTTTGATTTTGACACTGACAACCATAAGGCAGGCTGTTATTAAATAGAGAGAACTCCCAAAAAAGGAGCAGTACAACGGAGTGGTGTGTTTCTGTATATGAAACAGAACGTCAGCATGTTGATGCAGAAATGTTGGTTCATTAGACTGGTTCCTGGGATGAAAGGATTGAATTATCGAATACATCAAAAATGCTGAGGCAATTATTCATTGTGGTTTAAATGAATGAGGGTGTCATTACTGAAACGGACAAGATGCAGAGGAGGCTTGACAAGCTCGGTGTTGAGAATGTGCTTCCACACCAGGGCAGAGTCTCGAAGTCAGGAATGTAGATACGGAATAAGGAATATCGATTTCAAACTGAGATGTAAAGAAATGTCTTCTTTCAGAAGATAGTGAATGGCTGGAATTACCTAACCCCGAGAGTTGTGGAAGTTGGGTCACTGATTGTATTTAAAGATGAGTGGATTGGTTTGTGACATTTCAGCGAGTTGAGGGATGCAAGGGGTTAGCAGGAAAGTAGAGTTGAGCCGTGGAGTAGATCAGCCATGTTCTTATTGAATGACAGCGCAGGTTACTATTTCTTACATTCTTATTTATGTTTGATTATTTATAATTGATTATTTTATCAATTTATTTATAATTGATTATTTTCCTGGAAGTCATGATGTAAAATGTTGCATTCAGAGACAGCAGAGGATTTGTCTGAGTTGACCTTGTGTGGGGCATGGGGGCGGTATTCAATGCGAATCTGGGCCTGTAACATGACCGACATCAGAAGCAGAATTTACAGAGAGGAGAAGCCTGAAAAGAGGGATTGGGGGAGGGGGGTCACTGCCTGACCTAGCCTGGATTTTCCAATACATTTGCCAAACAACACCAAACCATCGGAGTGGCCTCAATCTGTTCCTGCACAGCAGGGCCGAAGGGCTGAATGGAACGGACACGACTGGGCCATTCGGCACTTTGACACTGTTCCACCAGTCAATAAGGTCATGGCTCATTTCATTGTGTTCCCAGCGGCACTTTTCTCTGATTTCACAATGATCCCTGATTTACCTGTCTATGGAAAATCAGACAAAGTGAGCCTCGACATAATATGAAGATTCAGCCCTCCCAATCTTCTGGTTGAGAGAATTCCCACTTGAATGAATTCCCACTTTGTGAATTTCTCTTCACTCCGGTTCTGGCTGAGGTTGGAGGGTGTCACTGTTTCCATTTCTAGTCCCACTCCTCCACTGCTCACAACAAATTTTGAATGTAACCAGGTTGGCGATATGGCCGATGATAAAGGTCTAAGACTGGGTCAGGTTTAGTTGTCAGAACAAGCCAGTTGGATTTCTTCAGTCAGCTACAAGTAATTAACAGAACTAACTGAGGAGTATGATGGATATGTGGTTAGCACTGCGGCCGCACATCACCAAGGAGCTGGGTTCAATTCCAACCTCAGGTGAGGTTGAACATTCCCCAAATATCTGTGTGAGTTCCCTCCCAATGCTCCAGTTTCCGCCCAGAGTACAAAGATGTGCAGCTTAGAGTGGATTTGCCATGCTCGATTGTCCATTGTTGAGAGAGTGTCCCCTTCATGGTTACCCCTGTCAGTATGGGGGAACTTAACCTGCGCTACTGGCCTCCCTCTGCATCACAAACCAGCCGTCCAGCCAACTGAGTGAGAGACAGTGTAACTGTTACAGACAGAAACAGGCACAGGCAAAGGGCAAGAGAAACTTTCATAAAAAGGAAAATGGTACAATTCAGATAACGGTCAAGATAACAGCTGAGGATAAAATGTTCTCTACTCAAAACTATTTCATAACGCGACAAGTGTTGAGAAGCAGTATTTGGCGAAATACAATAAAGTGAGACAAAGTGAAATAGCCAAAATTACTAACTGTGATTGGATATAAAATAGGTGCATATTTTTGCAGGAACCCAGAGGGTTGAACGACTGAAAGTTCCTGTACCTGAAAATGGGAATTCTTTGGAACACTATCTGGAATATTCCATATTCAAATTGTGTGTGTGTTTGTGTGTG
>NW_025178626.1:0-2204 GCF_004010195.1 Chiloscyllium plagiosum | reverse complement strand
GTGTACCCATCCATCACAGTGTGCACCAGCCCCATGTACCCATCCATCACAGTGTGCACCAGCCCCGTGTACCCATCCATCACAGTGTGTACCATCCCCGTGTACCCATCCACCACAGTGCGTCCATGCCCCGTGTACCCATCACAGTGTGTACCTGTCCCGTGTACCCATCCATCACAATGTGTACCGGCCCCATGTACCAACCCATCACAATGTGTACCAGCCCCGTGTACCCATCCATCACAGTGTGCACCAGCCCCATGTACCCATCCATCACAGTGTGTACCGGCCCCGTGTACCCATCCATCACAGCGTGTACCGGCCCCATGTACCCATCCATCACAGTGTGTACCAGCCCCATGTACACTGTGATTGATGGGTACACACGGGGCCGGTACCCATCCATCACAGTCTGTACCGGCCCCGTGTACCCATCTATCACAGTATGTACCGTCCCCGTGTACCCATCCATCACAGTGTGTACCAGCCCGTGTACCCATTCATCACAGTGTGTACCATCCCCGCGTACCCATCTATCACAGTCTGTACCGGCCCCGTGTACCCATCCCTCACAGTGTGTACCGTCCCCGTGTACCCATCCATCACAGTCTGTACCGGCGCCGTGTACCCATCACAGTGTGTACAGTCGCCGTGTACCCATACATCACAGTGTGTACCAGCCCCGTGTACCCATCCATCATAGTGTGTACCGGCCCCGTGTGTACCCATCAATCACAGTATGTACCAGTCCCGTGTACCCATCCCTCACAGTGTGTACCATTCCTGTGTACCCATCCATCACAGTGTGTACCGTCCCCGTGTACCCATCCATCACAGTCTGTACCGGCCCCGTGTACCCATCCCTCACAGTATGTACCGTCCCGGTGTACCCATCAATCACAGTGTGTACTGGCCCCGTGTGGCCATCCATCACAGTGTGTACCGGCCCCATGTGACCATCCATCACAGTGTGTACCAGCCCCGTCTACCCTTCTGTCACAGTGTGTACCAGCCCAGTGTACCCATCAGAGTGTGTACCGGCATTGTGTCCCCATCCATCACAGTGTGTACCGGCCCCATGTACCCATCACAGTGTGTACCAGCCCCCTGTGCCCATCCATCACAGTGTGTACCGGCCCCGTGTACCCATCCCTCACAGTGTGTACCGGCCCCGTGTACCCATCCCTCACAGTGTGGACTGTCCTCGTGTACGCATCCCTCCCAATGTGTACCGGCCCCGTGTTGCCATCCATCACAGTATGTACCTGTCCCGTGTACCCATCCATCACAGCGTGTACCAGCCCCGTGTACCCATCCATCACAGTGTGTAACGGCAAGCGTACCCATCCATCCACCATAATGTGTACCGTCCCCTTTACCCTTCCCTCACAGTGTGTACCGGCCCCGTGTACCCATCCATCACAGAGCGTACCAGACCCGTGTACCCACTTCAGTGTGTACGAGCCCGGTGTACCCATCCATCACAGTGTGTACCGGCCCAGTGTACCCATCCATTACAGTGTGTACTGGCCCCGTGTACCCATCCATCACAGTGTGTACCTGTCCCGTGTCCCCATCCATCACAATGTGTACCGGCCCCGTGTACCCATCCATCACAGTGTGCACCGTCCCCGTATACCCATCCATCAGTGTGTACCGTCCCCGTGTACCCATCACAGTGTGTACCAGCCCCGTGTACCCATCACAGTGTGTACCGGACCCATGTGCCCATCCATCACAGTGTGTACAAGCCCCGTCTACCCTTCTGTCACAGTGTGTACCAGCCCCGTGTACCCATCACAGTGTGTACCGGCATTGTGTCCCCATCCATTACAGTGTGTACCAGCCCTGTGTACCCATCCCTCAAAGTGTGTACTGGCCCCTTGTACGCATCCCTCACAGTGTGGACTGTCCCCGTGTACCCATCCATCACAGTGTGTACCAGCCCCGTGTACCCATTCATCACAATGTGTACTGTTCCCGTGTACCCATCCCTCACAGTGTGTACCGGCCCCATGTACCCATCCCTCACAGTGTGTACCCATACATCACAGTGTGTACCAGCCCCGTGTACCCATGCATCATAGTGTGTCCTGGCCCCGTGTACCCATCCATCACAGTATGTACCAGCCCAGTGTACCCATCACAGTGTGTACCAGCCCCGTGTACCAATCACAGTGTGTACCGGCCCCATGTGCCCATCC
>NW_025178625.1:549-2204 GCF_004010195.1 Chiloscyllium plagiosum | reverse complement strand
CGAGAGTGTGTGAGAGTTAGGGAATCCCAGAGAGTCCACTTGTGTGTGAGAGAGATTGGGAATCACAGAGACTCCCCGAGTGTGATTGATAGATTCCCAGAGAAATCCCCGAATGTGTGTGAGAGAAATCCAGAGAGTCCCCGAGTGTGTATGCGAGATAGGGAATCCCAGAGAGTCCCCGAGGTGTGTGTGAGACATAGGGAATCCCAGAGGGCCCCCGTGTGTGTGTGAAACAAATGGAATCACAGAGAATCCCCGAGTGTGTGCGAGAGATAGGGAATCCCAGAGAATCCCCGAGTGTGTGAGAGAGATGTGGAATCCCAGAGTGTGTGTGAGAGATGGCGAAACCCCGATTGTGTGCGAGAGATAGTGAATCCCCGAGTGTGTCTGAGAGATAGCTCATCCCAGAGAGTCGCCGAGTGTGTGTGAGAGAATCCCAGAGAGTACCCGAGTGTGTGTGAGACAATCCCAGAGAGTCCCCGAGTGTGTGTGAGAGATAGGAAATCCCAGAGAGTCGCCGAGTGTGTGTGAGATAATCCCATAGAGACCCGGAGTGTGTGTGAGAGATAGGGAATCCCAGAGAGTCCCCGAGTGTGTGTGAGGAATAGCGAATCCCAGAGAGCCCCCGAGAGTGTTTGAGAGATAGGGAATCCCAGAGAGTCCACGAGTGTGTGTGAGAGATAGGGAATCCCAATGATTCCCCGAGTGTGTGTGATAGATTCCCAGAGAATCCCCGAGTGTGTGTGAGAGAAATCCAGAGAGTCCCCGTGTGTGTATGAGAGATAGGCAATCCCAGAGAGTCCCCGAGTGTGTGTGAGAGACATAGGGAATCCCAGAGGGTACCCGAGTGTGTGTGAGATAAATGGAATCACAGAGAATCCCCGATTGTGTGCGAGAGATGGGGAATCCCCGAGTGTATCTGAGAGATAGCGAATCCCAGAGAGTCGCCGAGTGTGTGTGAGAGAATCCCAGAGAGTCCCCGAGTGTGTGTGAGAGACTCCAGAGAGTCCCCGACTGTGTGTGACAGATAGGGAATCCCAGAGTGTGTGTGAGAGATAGTGAATCTCAGAGTGTGCGTGAGCGATAGGGATAGGGATTCCCAGAGATTCCCAGAGTGTGTGTGAGAGATTGGGAATCCGTTAGTATTTGTGAGAGATTGGGAATCCCAGAGTGTGTGTGAGAGATGCGGAATCCCAGAGTGTGTGTGAGAGATGGCGAATCCCCGAGTGTCTGCGAGATAGGGAATCTACGAGTGTGTCTGAGAGATAGGGAATCCCAGAGAGTCCCCGGGTGTGTGTGAGAGATAGGGAATCCCAGAGTGTGTGTGAGAGATAGGGAATCCCAGAGCGTGTGTGAGAGATAGGGAATCCCAGAGTATGTGTGAGAGATAGGGAATCCCAGAGTGTCACCGAGTATGTGTGACAGATAGGGAATCCCAGAGAGTCCCCGAGTGTGTGTGAGAGATAGGGAATCCCAGAGTGTCCCCGAGTGTGTGTGAGAGATAGGGAATCAGAGAGAGTCCCCGAGTGTGTGTGAGAGATAGGGAATCCCCAAGAGTGTGTGAGAGATAGGGAATCCCAGAGTATGTGAGATAGATAGTGACAGATAGGGAATCCCAGAGAGTCCCCGAGTGCGTGTGTGAGAGATAGGGAATC
>NW_025178625.1:0-531 GCF_004010195.1 Chiloscyllium plagiosum | reverse complement strand
AGTGTGTGTGAGAGATAGGGAATCGCAGAGCGTGTGTGTTAGATAGGGAATCCCAGAGAGTCGCCGAGTGTGTGAGAGACATAGGGAATCCCAGAGAGTCCCAAGTGTGTTTGAGAGAAAGGGAATCCCAGAGATTCGCCGAGTGTGTGTGAGAGATACGTAATTCCAGAGAGTCCCAGAATGAGTGTCAGAGATAGGGAATCCCAGAGAGTCCCGGAGTGTGTGTGAGACATAGGGAATCCCAGAGAACCCCCGAGTGTGTGTGAGACAAATGGAATCACAGAGAATCTCCGAGTGTGTGTGAGTAATAGGGTATCCCAGAGTGTGTTAGGGAATCCCAGAGTGTGTGTGAGAGATAGGGAACCCCAGAGAGTCCCCAAGTGTGTGTGAGACATAGGGAATCCCAGAGGACCCCCGATTGTGTGTGAGACCAATGCAATCACAGAGAATCCCCGAGTGTGTGTGAGAGATAGGGAATCCCAGTGTGTCCCCGAGTGGGTGTGAGAGGTAGGGAATCCCAGAGAGTCCCCG
>NW_025178624.1:0-2204 GCF_004010195.1 Chiloscyllium plagiosum | reverse complement strand
TGACACAGTGGATTGGTGATAGAGCTGTATTAAAAATGTAACACTGACACAGTGGATTGGTGATAGAGCTGTGTTAATAATGTAACACTGACAATGTGGATTCGTGATAGAGCAGGGATAATAATGTAACACTGACACAGTGGGTTGGTGATGGATCGGTGTTAATAATATAAAACTGATGGCTGTGGATTGATGATGGATCTGTGATAATTATGTAACACTGACACAGTGGATTGGTGATAAAGCTGTGTTATTAATGTAACACTGAAACAGTGGATTGGTGATGGAGCTGTGTTAATATTTAAAAATTACAGAGTGGTTTGGTGATCGAGCTGTGTTAATAATGTTCCACTGACTCATTGGATTGGTGGTGGAGCTGGGTTAATAATGTAACACTGACACGGTTGATTGATTATAGATCTATGTTAATAATGTAACACTGACACTGGATTGTTATCGAGCTATGTTAATAATGTAACACTGACACTGGATTGTTTATTGAGCTATGTTAATAATGTAACACTGACACAGTGGTTTGGTGATGGAGCTGGATTAATAATGTAACACTGACACAGTGGATTGGTGATGGACCTGAAACAGTGGTCTTGTTATAGAGCTGTGTCAATGATGTAACGTAGACTCAGTGGATTGGTGATAGAGTTTTTTTTATAATGTAACACTGACATAGTGGACTGGTGATGGAGCTGGGTTCATAATGTAACACTGACAGTGGATTGTTGATGGAGCTGTGTTTATAATGTAACACTGACATAGTGATTTGGTGATACAGCTGTATTAATAATGTTACACTGACACAGTGGATTGGTGATAGAGCTCAGTTAATAATGAAACACTAACACAGTGGATAGGTGATAGAGTTCTGTTAATAATATTACACTGACGCAGTGGGTTGGTGAGGGAGCTGTGTTAATAATGTAACACTGACACAGTGGATTGGTGATAGAGCTGTGTTAATAATGTAACACTGACACAGTGGATTGGTGATAGAGCTGTGTTAATAATGTAACACTGACAATGTGGATTCGTGATAGAGCAGGGATAATAATGTAACACTGACACAGTGGGTTGGTGATGGATCGGTGTTAATAATATAAAACTGATGCCTGTGGATTGATGATGGATCTGTGTTAATTATGTAACACTGACACAGTGGATTGGTGATGGAGCTGTGTTAATAATTTAACACTGACAGAGTCGTTTGGTGATCGAGCTGTGTTAATAATGTTCCACTGACTCATTGGATTGGTGGAGGAGCTGGGTTAATAATGTAACACTGACACGGTTGATTGATTATAGATCTATGTTAATAATGTAACACTGACACTGGATTGTTATCGAGCTATGTTAATAAAGTAACACTGACACTGGATTGTTTATTGAGCTATGTTAATAATGTAACACTGACACAGTGGTTTGGTGATGGAGCTGGATTAATAATGTAACACTGACACAGTGGATTGGTGATGGACCTCAATTAAAAATGTACCACTGACACAGTGGATTGATGATAGACCTGAAACAGTGGTCTTGTTATAGAGCTGTGTCAATGATGTAATGTAGACTCAGTGGATTGGTGAAAGAGTTCTTTTTATAATGTAACACTGACATAGTGGACTGGTTTTTAGATTAGATTAGATTACTTTACAGTGTGGAAACAGGCCCTTCGGCCCAACAAGTCCACACCGACCCGCCGGAGCGTAACCCACCCATACCCCTACATTTACCCCTTACCTAACACTACGGGCAATTTAGCATGGCCAATTCACCTAACCTGCACATCTTTGGACTGTGGGAGAAAACCGGAGCACCCGGAGGAAACCCACGCAGACACGGGGAGAACATGCAAACTCCACACAGTCAGTCGCCTGAGACGGGAATTCAACCCGGGTCTCTGGCGCTGCGAGGCAGCAGTGCTAACCACTGTGTCACCGTGCCGCCCACGATGGAGCTGGGTTCATAATGTAACACTGACAGTGGAATGTTGATGGAGCTGTGTTAATAATGTAGCACTGACATAGTGATTTGGTGATACAGCTGTATTAATAATGTTACACTGACACAGTGGATTGGTGATAGAGCTCGGTTAATAATGAAACACTAACACAGTGGATTGGTGATAGAGTTCTGCTAATAATGTAACACTGACACAGTGGATTGATGATCGAGCTGTGTTAATAATGTAA
>NW_025178623.1:0-2203 GCF_004010195.1 Chiloscyllium plagiosum | reverse complement strand
AACATCACCAAAGTGGTGCAGTGGACAGTAAAAATAGATTATCTCAGAATATAACGGGATCCTTGACCATCAATGAGGCAAGGACTGGCAGATGGAGTTTAATTTAGATATCTGTGAGGTTTTGCATTTTGGTAAGTTAAAGCAGGGTGGTGTCCTGGGGGGAATGTTGCTTAACAAAGAGAACTACGGGTGAAGATTCATAGTTCCTTGTAAGTGGAGTTTAGGTCGGTAGAGTGGTGAGGAACGTGGTTGACATGCTTGCCTTAATCAGTCAGAGCATTGAGAATAGGAGTTGGGGTTGCGTGTTGCTCTTGTTCAGGACGTAGATGAGGCCACTTTAAGAATACTGTGTACATGTCAGTTGAGTCTGCTAAAGGATGGATATTGTTAAGCTTGAAATGGTGCAGAAAAGATTTACAAGGATTTTGTGGAAACTGAGGGATTGTGCTACAGGGAGATGATGAACAGGTTGAGGCTTTTTCCCCTGGACTGCCAGAGTTTGAATGGTGACATGACAGAGGTTTAATAAAATCCTGAGGGGGATGGATAGTCTGAATGGGCAAGATTTTTTCCCCAGTGTCGGGGCGTCCAGAACTAGACGGCATAGGGTGCAGGTGACAGTTCAAAGACTTAGAAGGGACCTGAGGGGAAACTGTTTCACACAGAAGCTTGTGGTTGTACTGTCAGAGGAAGTGGTGAAAGCGGATACAATTACACGTTTAAAATGTATCTGGATAGATACATAAATAGGAATGGATCATGTGATGTGGGCCAAATGCTGGCAAGTGGGACAAGATTTGATTAAGATGCCAGATTGGCCTGGACAGTTTGGACAAAAGGATCTGTTTCCACGCAGTATGTCTCTCTTATTCTCACAACAGGATGAGGGAAAATTCAAAAAGGGCCATTCGAATGTGAATTCTCTTCCCCAGAGGTTTGTGGTGCCTCTTTGATTACAAGTATTCACAGCTGTGTTAGTTAAAAATTTGACAGAGAAGTGTTTCATGGATAATGGGACACAGACAGGAAATGATACTGATACCACAATCTGATCAGCCACAATTTTAATCCCTGGTGAAGAAGGCTCAAAGTCTCTAATGACCCTCTTCTGCTTCTCAGTCCCATGTTTCTGTGTTCCATTTAACCCCGCAAATCTGCTAGCAATGGCTTCCCCTCTTTGTAACTTGTGCTTCATTTGTTGATCATGTTGTAGGTCCAGATTCACTGTGAATACAGCTCCCAAATCTCACCCAGCGACGGCTCACAAAATCCGCTGGTTTCACTGATTGCAACATTGCGTAAAAGACCTTCCAGGAAAATAACACCAACTAACTTTCCAAGAACAGAATGGGAGAACATCAGAAACAGGGGCAGATCATTCACATCCCAAGCCTGCCTTGCCCTTCACTAAGATCAATCTGACCTGCTCCAAGTCTCAAATCTTCCTCAATGTCCAAGTCTTCTTGAGCACTTCCATAGAGTACAGAACAAAGAACAGGACTGATTTAAAGATGCCGGTGTTGGATTGGAGTGTACCAAGTTAAAAATCACACAATACCAGGTAATAGTCCAACAGGTTTCATTGGAAGCACACTAGGCTTTGGAGCATCGCTCCTTCATCAGGTGATAGTGGAGGGCTCAATCCTAACACAGAATTTATAGCACAAATTTGCAGTGTGATGTAACTGAAATTATACATTGAAAATTTGATTGTTAAGCCTTTCATTTGTTAGAATACCATGATAGTTTCACTTCTTTGATGTGTAAATCACAAAACCGTTTTTTAAAAGTTGCAGTCTCAGGTTAACTGTTAACAATGGTGATATCTAGACAATATGGTGAAGGTGTTGGCCCCCCTTGTTCTCTGTCTATGCCATGATGGTTAAATTGATTCTAATCTAAAAAATGAGATAACGGAGTTTTACATGAATTCATGCAGTTTTTGAGCTCAGAGTTCTACATGAATGCTTGCAGTTCCGACCTTCGTCACTCGACGTTGTGCCATTTATCCTACTCTAAGATCAGACTAACCTACATGCTTCCGTTCACTTTGTTCCATGTGCCTATCCAAGAGTCTCTTAAGTTTCCCTCACGTATTTGACTCTACTACCACTTCTGGCAGTGCATCCGACACACCTACCACTCTCTGTGTAAAGACTCTACCACTGAGATCTCCCCTAAACCTTCCTCCAATTGCCTTAAA
>NW_025178622.1:0-2203 GCF_004010195.1 Chiloscyllium plagiosum | reverse complement strand
ATGATACACAGTTCCTTGACTGATGACACACAGCTACCTGACTGATGATACACAGCTCCCCTGACTGATGGTTCACAGCTCCCCTGACTGATGATACACAGCTCCCTGACTGATGATACACAACTCCTTGACTGATGATACACAGTTCCTTGACTGATGATACACAGTTCCTTGACTGATGATAGAGTTCCCTGACTGATGATACGCAGCTCCCCTGAATGATCATAAACAGTTCCCTGAATGATGATACACAGCCCCCCGACTGATGATACATATTTCCTTGACTGGTGATACACAGTTCCCTGACTAATGATACACAGTTCCCTGACTGATCATACACAGCTCCCTGACTGATGATACAGAGTTCCCTGACTGATGATACAAGCTCCCACTGATGATACACAGCTCCCTGACTGATGATAAACTGCTCCCTAACTGATGATACACAGCTCCCACTGATGATACTCAGCTCCCTGACTGATGGTACACAGCACCCTGACTGATGATACACTGTTCCCTGACTGATGATACGCAGCTCCCCTGAATGATGATAAACAGTTCCCTAAATGATGATACACACCTCCCTTACTGATGTTTACACAGCTCCCCTGACTGATGATAAACTGCTCCCTAACTGATGATACACAGCTCCTACTGATAATACACAGCTCCCTGACTGATGATACACAGTTCCCTGACTGATGATACACAGCTCCCTGACTGATGATACACTGCTCCCTGACTGATGATACACAGCTCCCCTGACTGATGATACACAGTTGCCTGACTGATGATACACAGTTGCCTGACTGATGATACACAGCTCCCTGACTGATGATATACAGTTCCCCTGACTGATGATACACAGCTCATTCCTGAAGAAGGGCCTGTGCCTGAAACGTCGAATCTCCTGTTCCCTGGATGCTGCCTGACCTGCTGTGCTGTTCCAGCAATAAAGTTTCAACTTTGATCTCCAGCATCTGCAGACCTCACTTTCTCCTTGATGATACACAGCTCCCTGACTGATGACATACAGTTCCCCTGACTAATGATACACGGATCCCCTGACTGATGATACACAGCTCCCTGAATGATAATGCACAGCTCACTGACTGGTGATACACAGCTCCCCTGACTGATGTGATACAGCTTCCTGACTGATGATGCACAGCTCCTTGACTGATGATACACAGCTCCATAGTTGATGATCCGCAGCTCCCCTAAATGATACACAGTTCCCTGACTGATGGTACACAATCCCCTGACTGATGATACACAGTGCCCCTAACTGATGATTCGCAGCTCCCCTAAATGATGATACGCAGCTCCCTTGAATGATGATACACAGATCCCCTAAATGATGTTCCACAGTTCCTGACTAATGATACACAGCTCCCTGACTGATGATACGCAGCTCCCCTGAATGATGATAAACAGTTCCCTGAATGATGATACACACCTCCCTTACTGATGATACACAGCTCCCCTGACTGATGATACACAGTTCCCTGACTGATGATACACAGCTCCCTGACCGATGATACACCGTATCCCTGAATGATGATACTCAGCTCCCTGACTGATGATACACTGTTCCCTGACTGATGATACACAGCTCCCTGACTGATGATACGCAGCTCCCCTGAATGATAATACACAGTTCCCTGAATGATGATACACACCTCCCTTACTGATGATACACAGCTCCCCTGACTGATGATACACAGTTCCCTGACTGATAATACACAGCACCCTGACTGATGATACACAGTTCCCTGACTGATGATACACAGTTCACTGACTGATGATACACTGCTCCCTGACTGATGATACACAGCTCCCTGACTGATGATACACAGTTCCCTGACTGATGGTACACATCTCACCTGACTGATGATACACAGCTCCCTGACTGATGATACAAAGATCCCTGACTGATGATACCCAGCTCCCCTGACTGATGATACCCAGCTCCCCTGAATGATGATACACAGTTCCCTGACTGATGATACACAGCTCCCTGACTGATGATCCGCGGCTCCCTTGACTGATGATATGCAGCTCCCCTGACTGATGATACACAGCTCCCGTGTCTAATGATACACAACTCCCTGACTGATGATACACAGTTCCCTGACTGATGATACGCAGCTCCCCTGAATGATCATAAACATAGAACATGGAACATAGAAGAATACAGCGC
>NW_025178621.1:0-2203 GCF_004010195.1 Chiloscyllium plagiosum | reverse complement strand
GTATTCCCCCATTTTCTCATTGAGTTCACATTTCCCAGACCGAATTGTGCTGAAGAAGGGTTATTGCATGTGAAACGTTAATATCATCCCACAGATGTTATCATATCTGTGCAGTTCTTTTTTCTGAAGTTTTGTAAGATTCTTTGTTTGGTTGTGTTCTAAAAGATATTATTCATGTCGGCTTCACACGCGGGCTAATCGAGTTCCACGTTTTTGAAATTCGGGTCATGATGACGGTGATTAGGCACTACCTATATAGTTCAGAAGCATGTACTAATATCAGATGCATTAACAAAGATGTTACTGAGGATAAACAAGAACAAGTAACTTTCTACATGCAGAATGTTTCAAAGAACTGTTTCTATTTGTTTTGTTACACTTTTCATCGGTTTAATTTCAAAGCTTCTTCATCAGCTCATCGGCCAACACATCAGTAAAAAAGTAATGCTGATGCATTCGCAATTTTCTTCAGTCAGAATTGCCGAGTGTATTATCCATCTCGGGCTCCTTCAGTGGTCTGCATCATCACAGATAACAGTATCGATGCGATTCGATGTACTTCACATGATATCAAGCAACGACTGGAGGCACAGGATGCTGCAAAATCAGTGGGCCTTTATAACATTCCGACAATTGTACTGAAGACGTCTGCTTCAGAACTTGCTACTGCTCTAGCCAACCTCTTCCAGTACAGCTGCAACAGTGGCATCTACCTGACAATATGCAAAATTGCTCAGCTATGTCCTGTACACAAAAAGCAGGACAAATCCAACCAAGCCATTTACTGTCCAATCAGTCTACTCTCCGTCATGAAGAAAGTGATGGAAGCGGTCCTTAACAGTGATATTAATCACCAACTGCTCAGCAATAACCTGCTTTGCGACGCCCAGTTTGTGTTTCGCCAGGGTCTCTCAGCTCCAGATCTCATTGCAGCCTTGTTTTAAACATAGACAAGCCAGCAGAATTACACAGTTCAAATGAGAGTAACAGCCTTGTACATCAATTTCGCATTGAACAGAGTTTGGTATCACGGACCGCTGGCAAAACTGAGATCAATGAATATTGGGGGCAAACACTTTATTGGTTAGAGTCATACCAAGAACAAAGGAACATGGCTGTGGTTATGGAGAGTCAGTCATCTCAGCTAAAAGATATCTCTGCTTGAGTCCCTCAGGGTAATATCCTATCTTCAGCTGCATCATCAACAACCTTCCCTCTGTCACAAGGTCAGAAGTGGGGGTTTTCAACAAAGAGTGCATAGTGTTTGGCACTATTCGCGACTCCTCATATACTGAAGCAGTCCGTGCTCAGTATCTGCGCCACGTAAGTCACCTCCTGACACCCCAAAGTCGATCTATCATCAAGAGACGAAACTCAGGATGAATTGTATGGAATGCTTCCCAGTTGCCTGGATCGGTACAAATCCAAAAACACTCAAGAAGCATCACACCATCCAGGACAAACAAAGACCCGCTTGATTGGCACCACATCCACGAATATTAAATTTATCCATCTCTGGGTCTCAATGAAAGCAGCGTTTACTATCTGCAAGATACACTGCAGATATTCAGCCAAGATCCTTCAACAGCAACTTACAAACTCAGTACCACTTCCATCTAGTGGGACAAGGGCAATAGGTACTTGAGAACCACACCACTTGCAAGTTCCCCTTCAAGCCTCTCACCACCCTGACTTGCAAATAAACCGCGGTTCCTTCAGCGTCATTGTGTTTAAATGCTGGAATTCCCGCCCTCCTGTCATTGTGGGTCAACCCACAGCACTTTCAATGCAGCGGTTAAACAGGTAGCCTATTGCCACCTTCTCCAGGGCAAAATGGGATGTGCTATCAATGCTGGCAAGCCAACAACGCTGAAATCCCACAAATAATTTATAAATAATTAGATCATTCATCCAAACCATTCGGAAGAAATGGCACCAACACTACTCTTAGAACTGCAAACTGACGTTAAATGTGGAAATAGAATATATGTCGGTATGTCCATAGAGATTGTGACAAATCTCTCTGCTATGGAGCTCACTGATCGTTCTGTCTTTCTTGTGTAAGAAGTTGAACTAGAGAGAAAGAGATTCTCACCAATTTATCGACATTATTAGTTTTATTTTGCACTGTCCTTGTTTTCCTCTCTGAATTAACAAAGTCAAAATTCATATTGTCATCCCAATTGTTGTCCCAGCTACACTC
>NW_025178620.1:0-2203 GCF_004010195.1 Chiloscyllium plagiosum | reverse complement strand
TCTCTGTTGGTATACACAATACTCTTCTCCCTGTCTGTGCTTCTCAGTCTGTCTGCCTCTCCCTACGTCCATCCCTATCCCTATCTCCAGAATCTAATCCATTTCCCTCTATGTCTATAAATTCCTCCAATCCCCAAAAACTTTTGTCCCACTGACATTCTTGACCTGATGCAACTCTGTTTAACTATAACATCCTCGAGACCCTGGAAGCCTCCCTATCTCAGTAACTGCTACCCATCCGTTCAATCCCCCACTATTGAGGAATGACTCCCTGCATTCGCCATGAGACAGATGGAATGGCAGTGAACAGATATGATGGAACTGTCATTTCGGAGATGTAGCTGCAGAATGATCATCGCTGGGAAGTGAATATTCAAGGATCTAGGCAGACTAGGCAAAAGACCAAGAAGATGTGAAGAAAGGATGAGGTTAATGTATTTATGAGACAGTCGTGTGGATCTAAGATCACAATTTGGAGTCTATTTCGGTGACGTTGAGAATAAGCAAGCAGCAACAACCGTTAGCAGGAAGTCTTTTATAGGCACCAGAAATTGATGCTGATGTCAATATGGTTACAGTCAGGACACTGAATGTATTTGCAGCAAGGGCAGTACAGTAACTATGTGTGACAGTGGTCTCCATCCCGACTGGATAATTAATGAATATCAGGGTTGGAATGGATCGAATCCTGGATTGTATACGAGATGGTTTTCTACATCAAATCATGGAGTCATCACCAAAATTGTTTATATTAGATCAAATGCCCTTTAATAATAAATATCTAATAACCGCTTACAAAGGAGTTTTGTGAGCAGAGACCCATAATGCTATAACATAGATACTGAGTTTGAGTTAAGACCATGAGACGTAGGAGCTGAATGAGGTCAGGACTTCTGCTCTTTGTGATTTTTTAAATAAACAATTTGAATGTGGCTGTGGAAGAGTGTGTTCGTGATTTTACCGATGACATGGAGGTTGTTGGAGTGGTGGATAGTGTGGAGGTCTGTTGTAGTTGGAGCAGGATATTGACAGGATGGAGAGCTGGGCTGAGAAGTGGCAGATGAAGTTCAATCTGGAAAAGTGTGAAATGATTCATTTTGTAAGGTCGAACTTGAATGCAGAATACAGGGTTTAAGGCAGGATTCTTGGAACAGAGGGATCTTCGGTTCCACGTCCATCGATCCCTCAAATTTGCCACCCAAGCTGATTGGGCTGTGAAGAAGGAATATGTTGTGTTGGCTTTCAGTTGCTGCGGGATTGACTTTAAAGCTGTGAGACTATGCCGCAGCTCTATGGAGTCCTAGTCATCCAGCACTTGGAATATTGTGTTCAGTTCTGGTCCCATTGTTACAGGGTGGATGTGGAAGCTTTAGGGAGGTAAAATGAGATTTACCAGGATGCTTCCTGTGCTGGAGGGCATGTCATATGAAGAAAGGTTGAGGATGTAAGGCTTTTCTCATTGGAGTGATGAAGGATGAGGGACGACTTGGTAGAACTGAACAAGATTATGTGAGGCATCGATAGAGTGAATAGTGAGAGACTTATTTATACCACAGCATACATGGCTAATACAAGGGGGTGTAATTTTAAGGTGATTGTTGGATGGTTAAGGGGAGATTTCAGAGATAGGTCATTTACACAAAGTGTGTTGGGTTGGTGGAGTGCACTGCCAGCGGTGGTAGGAGAGTCAGATATATTAGGGATGTTTAATAGACTCTGGGATATACACATGGATGGCAGTAAAATGAAGGGCATGTAAGTTCATTTGATCTTACAGTCGGACAAAAGTTTGGCATGGCATCATAGCCAAAGCGTCCTGTGCTGTCCTGTTCTGCGTTCCACGTTCTGTACGGTAAACTGGGTAATAATGTAAAGGGATATGGCATTCAGGAGGAGCGAGGGAACTGGATTCAAAATTGGCTTGGTGGAGTGGTGGATAGGAGACAGCGGGTGATGGGATTCATGTTGTTTTTTTCTGACTGGAGGCATGTGACCAGTGGCGAAGTGGGGCCACTGTTGCTTGTCATTTGGATAAATGGTTTGGATGGGAATATTGGTTTCCTGGTACGTGAGTTTTTTTGGGGGGGGTGACACTGAAATTGGTGGTAAAGTAGACAGTGAAGAAGGTTATCTGTGATACAACAAGATAAACAGTACTGCTGGGATAGTGGGCTGAAGAATAGTAGATGGAGTTTGGTGAAAT
>NW_025178619.1:0-2203 GCF_004010195.1 Chiloscyllium plagiosum | reverse complement strand
CACACTCTCACACACATGCACACCAACACAGACAGACATAGTCTCAAGTCATACAGATAGACGTTCACACTCAGATACAGATACACACACGGGGACACCCATAGGTACATATGAAGCAAGGTATACCGATTCTCTTTGGTACCAGGCTACCTCTCTTTAAATAGGACATTTTTTTAAAATGTGCAAAATACTTTGTGAAGTAGCTGCATTCCTTTAGCACCAGGTTGTAGTTGTACCTGGACATATTCCTATCTCCAGCCTGGTTCCGATGGAGACATTTTCCTTCACCCTCCCGTGTTGGAGTGTGCTGACCCCTGTCTGTCCTCCTAATGCTCCCAGATTCTTGGGGCCAATGACTTTCCAATCGCCTCTCCCTGCTCTGACCACATCACCTTTCAAACTGCCTCCTCCCAGCTCTCCTTCACTCCCTGCCACTGACAGTCTCTGGCAGAACCCCCCTTCTACTTCCAACCTCCCTTTCCCACCCCTCCTGCCTATCCCCTCAACTCCCCCCCAAACAGCCTGAGCCCCTCGGCCAGTCCCAAGCCCTCCCACCCCCGAGCCCACCCAGGGAGTATCCAGCGATGTCCTCCAACGCTGCCCCAGTCTGCCCGGGACTTACCGAAGTAGGGTTCATTGGGACAGCCCTTTAGCTTCACCCCCTTTGCACTCGTCTCAATCAGGAAATGCCGCACCAGCTCATTGTTGACATCACCTGCAGACAGGAAACATGTTTTTAGGTGATGTGTGTTTGCTGTCCGGGTTCTGAGTTCTTTATTATTCTTTCCCGGGATGTGGGTGTTCCTGGTTAGGCCCAGCACTTATTGCCCATCCCTAAGTGCCTAGAGTTCTGTTAGAATCAGCCACATTGCTGTGGGTCTGGAGTCACGTGTAGAACATAGAACATTACAGCACAGTACAGGCCCTTCGGCCCTCGATGTTGCGCCGACCAGTCGTACCAATCTGAAGCCCATCGAACCTACGCTATTCCATGTACGTCCATATGTTTATCCAATAACCATTTAAATACCCTTAAAGTTAGTGTACGCCAGGCCAGGTTCAATGGTGGCACGATGGCTCAGTGGTTAGCACTGCTGCCTCATGGGACTGGGTTTGATTCCACCCTCGGGCGACTGACTGTGTGGAGTTTGCACATTCTCCCCGTGTCTGCGTGGGTTTCCTCCCACAGTCACAAAGATGTGCAGGTCAGGTGGATTGACTATGCTAAACCACCCATAGTGTCCAGGGATGTGTAGGTTAGGTGCACTAGTCAGGGGAGAAAGTGAGGTCTGCAGATGCTGGAGATCAGAGCTGAAAATGTGTTGCTGGAGAAGTGCAGCAGGTCAGGCAGCATCCAGGGAACAGGAGAATCGATGTTTCGGGATTCCTGAAGAAGGGCTTATGCCCAAAACGTCGATTCTCCTGTTCCCTGGATGCTGCCTGACCTGCTGCACTTTTCCAGCAACACATTTTCAGCACTAGTCGGGGTAAATGTAGGGTAGGGGAATGGGTCTGGGTGGGTTACTCTTCGGTGGGTCAGTGTGGACTTGTTGGGCCGAAGGGCCTGTTTCCACTCTGTAGGGAATCTAATCTGTAAGAATGGCAGTTTCCTTCCCTAAAGGGCATTGAGCTGGATGGGTTTTCCAACAATTAACCATGTTTTCATGGTTAACACCAGATTCTTAATTCCTGATTTTTTAAATTGAATTCAAATCCCACCATCTGCCTGAGCAGGATTCAAACCTGGTCCCCAGAACATTCCCGGGGGGTGGGGGGGGTCTCTGGATTAACCGCCCAATGGTAATACCACTCAGTCATCGCCTCCCATCGACACAGTGAGGTCACAAGGACACGCGTGTGGAAATTGTCCATCAGGGGGTGGGGAGTGGGGGGAGGGGTCACATGAGGCCAGGGCGAGGGGAACTGTCCCAGGTTCAATCCGACAGCCTGGAGCAGGCTGGAATATCGAGGACTGACTGTCCCAAACCTCCTGATGCTAAAGGAGGGCAGTGAGACCGGGAGAGATTCCCGGGACGGACAATCGGAATCTCCATTGGAACTTCCCAGAGGACACATTTCCATGGTCAGCCAGGCTGCTGGGCGATGTGGGTCACAAGTGAGTCACAACTCAATCATCAAACTGATTCTGTACAATCTGGGTCTCTGTCTCTCTCTCTCTCTCTCTGTCTCTCTCTGTCTCTGT
>NW_025178618.1:0-2203 GCF_004010195.1 Chiloscyllium plagiosum | reverse complement strand
ATATGTACAGTGATATTTCTCTTTGAAAAATATGGAGAAACACACACACACAAACGCACGCACGCACTCACACATACGTATTGTCGATAACAAACTGAAAAGCAAAATATCAGCAAAGTTAACTTGAAAGAACATTGTCCAAATATGATTCGAACTCATGACCAAAGGAAACATGAGAGTTTGCCCAAATTCTGTTCTATTTGTAGAGTCATCAAGTCCTACAGCATGGAGAGAGGCAGAGAGGCCCTTTGGCCCAGACTCGCCCATGTTGACCCGAATATCAAACCACACTAAACTCATTTCCTAGCACTTGGCCCATAGCATTCTCGACCTTTCCTGTCCATGTACTTGCCCAAATGCCATTTAAATATCGTTAATATAAATGCTTCAACCACTTCCGTTGGGAGCTCATTCCCTTTGTGTACCACTATCTGTATAAAACAGTTTCCATCAGTTTCCCTTTTATTCTTTCCCCTCTGACCTTAAACTGATGCTCTCCCCTCCTTGATTCCCCAACTGTAGGAAAAAATGGTTGGGTCCATTCACCCTATCCATGTAAACATCTATAAGACCCCTCCCCTCTGCTCTAAAGAAAAAAAGTCCTCGCTTGTCCAACCTCTCCCTATAATTCATACTGTTGCGTTGTAGCAACATTTTTCTAAATTCCGTCTGCACTCATTCCAAATTAAAAACATCCTTTCGATCGCAATGTGACTAAAACTGAACACAGCACTACAAGTGCAACCTCACCAACATCCTGTATAACTGCAATATAACTTCCAAACTGCTCTCCCCCATGTCCTGACCAATGCTTGCTAATGTGTCAAAAGCCTTCTTCACTACCATGTCTAAATATGACCCCACTTTCAGAGAACGGTGGACCTAAACTCCATGGTCCCTCTGCTCAACTACACTTCTTAACGTCCTACCGATCACCATGAAAATCCTACCTTGATCTAACTTTGCCAAAATATTCCTCGGCTCACTTCTCCAGTTTGATCAAGTTCCTGCTGCAATGTCTGATATACTTCCTCACTGTCCATGGTACCACCTATTTTAGTGTCATCTTTAAGTTTCCTAACCATGCCTTGTACATGCGCAAGAATATCATTGATACAGATAACAAACAGCAATGGGCCCAGCAGCGACCCATGAGGCACTTCATGTGTCACAGGCCTCCAGTCCGAGAGCATCCTTCCACTATTACCCTCTGCTTACTACCATCAAGCCAATTGTGTGTCCAATTTGCCAGCTCCCTCTGGATTCCATGCGATTCTAACTTTCCAGACCAGCCTATCAATGGCAACCTTGACAAAGGCCTTACTGAAAACCACACAGTCTACCGCCCTACCCTCATCAACATTCCTGGTCACTTCAGCAATGAACTCAAACAAATTTGAGAAGCATGATCTCCCACTCACACAGCCATGCAATCCTTCAAATCTACAAACAACTATTAATAATAATTATTAAAGTTAATAATCTCAAACTAATAAATAATAATAAGATGAGACTTTCAGTGGAGAATAAATTATCCTTGGTATGTGGTATTGGAACGTGCATTATGGGTGAAGGGCAGAATAGATTTTGTACCTGTGTCATTGAACTGTGTTGAAAAAAAAGCAAGGGTGGCATGGTGGTTCAGTGGCTAGTACTGATGCCTCATAGTGCCATGGATCCGGGTTTGGTTCCAGCTTCGGGTGACTCTGTGTGGAGTTTGCACATTCTCACTGTGTTTGTGTGTGTTTCCTCTGGGTGCTCCATTTTCCTTCCACAATCCAAAGATGTATAAGTCAGGTGAATTGCCCATGCTAAGTTACCCATAGTGTTATGTGCATTCGTCAGAGGTAAATATAGGGTAGGGAAATGGGACTGGGTGGGTTACTATTTGGAGGGTCAGTGTGGTCTTGTTGTGCCAGACGGCCGGTTTCCATACTGCAGGGAATCTGTCAAAAAAACTATTTCTAAACAAACCTTATCTTTCTAAATGCATGCATATCTCATCCTTCAGAGTCTTCTAAAGTAACCTACGTACCACAGATGTTAGACTTCCTGATCTATCGATCCCAGATTTTTCTTTGCTTCCCTTCTTGAATAATGGCACAACATTTGCTAATCTGCAATATTCTGGAACATCAACTGTAGCTAACGATGATGCAAAAATATCAAGCAGGGTCCCCGTAGTTTCTTCTGTAGCCTCTTG
>NW_025178617.1:0-2203 GCF_004010195.1 Chiloscyllium plagiosum | reverse complement strand
CCTGTAACCCTTGATCCCCTTGATACTCAAGAACATATCTATCTCAGTCTCGAATATATTTAATGACCTGGCCCCCACAGCCTTCTGTGGCAATGAATTCCATTGATTCGCCACTCTCTGGCTGAAGAAATTTCTCCTTATCTCCTTTCTAAAAGGTCTTCCCTTTACTCTCAGGCTGTGCTCTTGGGTCCTAGTCTCTCCTATCAATGGAAACATTTTCCCAACATCTACTCTGTCCAGGCCATTCAGTACTCTGCACATTTCAATTAGATCCCCCCTCATCCATCGAAACTCAAGTATAGACCCAGAGTCCTCAAATGTTCCTCACCTGGGACCATTCTCAAGAATGTCCTCTGAACACATTCCAAGGCCAGTATTTCCTTCCTGAGATATGGGGCTCAAAACTGCACACAATACTCAGAGCCATATAGAACCTCAGAAATATATTCCTGCTTTTATATTCAAGTCCTCTCAAAATAAATGTTGTCATTGCATTTGCCTTCTTAACTACTGACTCAACCTGTAAGTTTAACTTGAGAGAATCCTGGACTAGAACTCCCAAGTCTCTTTGCACTTCAGACTTCTGAATTTTCTCCCCATTTAGAAAATAGTCTATGCCTCTATTCTTCCTACCAAGGTGCATGACCTCACACTTTCCCACATTGTACTCCATCTGCCATTACTTTGTCCACTCTCCTAACCTGTCCAAAAAGTCCTGCAGCCTCCCTGCCTCTCCAATGCTACCCGTCTCTCTCCACCTACCTTTGTATTGTCTGCAAACTTAGCCAGAATGCCCTCAGTTCCACCATCTTGTTTATGTACAGTGAGCCTTGAGAAATGCCACTTGTCTCTGGCTGCCATCCTGAGAAGGACCTTTTTATCCCCACTCTCTGCCTTCTGCCAGAAAACTAAACTCCTATCTATGCTTGCACCTTGAGTCTAACACTATGGGCCTTTATCTTATTCAACAGTCTCTTGTGCAGCACCTTGTCAAAGGCCTTCTTGAAGTCCAGATAGATAACATCCATTGGCTCTCCTTGATCTAACCTGCTTATTACTTCCTCAAAGATTTGTCAGGCATGACCTCCCCTTGATGAAACCATGCTTACTTTGCCCTATTTTACCATACACTTCCAAGTATTCAGAAATCCCATCCTTCACAATGGATTTCAGGATCTTACCCACGACCAAGGTTAGGCTAATCGGTCTGTAATTTTCCGTTTTTTCCTTGCTCTCTTTTTAAATAGGGGTATCATGTTAGCGATTTTCCAGTCCTCTGGGACCCTCCCTGATTCTAGAGATTCCTGAAAGATCACCACTAACACCTCCCCTATCTCTTCAGCTATCTCCCTTAGAACATTGGGGTGTAGTCCATCTGGTCCAGGTGATTTATCCACCTTCAGACCATTCAGTTTTTCCAGCACCTTCTCCTTGGTATTGGTCATGATATTCAGCACTGTCCCCTCACTCTCTTGAATTTTTGGGATATTACTTGTGTCTTCAATCGTTAAGACTGACGCAAAGTAATTATTCAGTTCCTCATTCATTTTCTTCTTCCCTGTACTATCTGTCCAGCATCATTTTCCAGCTTTTGCCTCTCTTTTATTCTTTATATATTTATAGAAACTCTTAAAGTCTTCCTTTATATTACTGGTTGTTGTGGTTCTGTTCGCCGAGCTGGAAATTTTTGTTGCAAACGTTTCGTCCCCTGTCTAGTTGACGAAACGTTTGCAACAAAAATTTCCAGCTCGGCGAACAGAACCACCACAATGAGCACCCGAGCTACAAATCTTCGGCCAAACTTTATATTACTGGCTATCTTACCCTCATATTTAATCTTCTCCCTCCTTATTTCTTTTTTTGTTGCCCTCAGTTGGTCTTTGTAAGCTTCCCAATTCTCTGGTTTCCCACTGCCCTTTGCCACATTCTATGCTTTCTCTTGTGTTTTTATGCTATCCCTGCCTTCCCTGGTCAGCCATGGTTACCTCATCCTCCCTGTGCCACGCTTCTTTTCCTAGGAATGAATCTCTGCTGTATCTCCTGAATTACTCCCAGAAACTCCTGCCACTGCTGTTCCACTGTCTTTCCTGACCAGTTCCTCTCCCAGTCAATCCTACCCAGCTACTCCCTCATGCCTCTGCAGTTGCCTTCATTCAGTTGTAATACCATCACCTCTGATTCTAAATTCTCCTTCTCAAATCGT
>NW_025178616.1:1202-2203 GCF_004010195.1 Chiloscyllium plagiosum | reverse complement strand
CACTGTGCCTGAGAGTGTGGGGGAAGCCCGATTTTTCCAGGGGTTAGGGTCTGGAACACAGTGCCTGAGAGTGTGGGTTAGGCCGGATTGATCCACGGGTTAGGTTCTGGAACACACTCCCTGATAGTGTGGGGGAGGCTGGATTAATCCAGAGGTAAGGGTCGCGAAGACAGTGCCTGAGTGTGTGGGATAGGTGGGAATAATCCAGGGGTTAGGGTATGGAATTTGGTGCCTTTGAGTGTGGGATAGGCCGGATTAATCCAGGCATTAGGGTCTGTAACACAGTGCCTGAGAGTTTGGGGAGGTCGGGTCATTCCAGTGGATAGGGTCTGGAACACAGTGCCTGAGAGTGTGAGATAGGCTGGGTTAATCCAGGGGTTAGGGTCTGGAATGCAGTACCCATGAGTGTGGGTAAGGCCGCGTTAATCCAGTGGTTATGGTCTGGATCATAGTGCCTGAGAGTGCAGGGTAGGACTCTGTAATATAGAGGTTAGGGTCTGGAGCACCGTGCCTGAGAGAGTAGGATAGGCTAGTTTAATCCGGGGTTAGGGTGTAGAATACAGAGTCTGAGAGTGATGGATTGGTCGGATTAATCCAGGGGTTAGTGTTTGGAACACAGTGTCTGAGAGTGTGGAATAGGCCGGTCAATCCAGGGGTTAGTGTCTGGAACACAGTGCCTGAGAGTGTGGTATAGGCCGTGTCAATCCAGGGGTTTGTGTCTGGAACGCCGTGCCTGAGAGTGCGGGATAGGGTGGATTAATCCAGGGGTTTTGGTCTGGAATACAATTTCTGAGATTGTGGGATGGGCCAGATTAATGCAGGGTTTAGGGTCTGAAAGAGAGTGCCCGAGAGTAAGGGATAGGCCAGATTAATCCAGGGGTTATGGCCTGGAACACAGTGCCTGAGAGACTGTGATAGGCCGGAATAATCCGGGGATTAGGGTCTGGAACACAGTGCTTGAGAGTGTGGGATACGGCGGATTAATCCAGAGGTTAGGGTCT
>NW_025178616.1:0-1164 GCF_004010195.1 Chiloscyllium plagiosum | reverse complement strand
CTGAGAGTATACGATAGGCCGGGTCAATAGAGGGTTTATTGTTGGAAATACAGTGTCTGAGAGTGTGGGATAGGCCGAATTAATCCAGGGGTTAGGGTCTGGAACACAATCCCTGAGAGAGTGGGTCAGGCCGGATTAATCCGGGGATTAGTGTCTGGAACACAGTGCCTGAGAGTGTGGGATACGGTGGATTAATCCAGAGGTTAGGGTCTGGAACACAGTGCCTGAGAGTGTGGAATAGGCCCAATAAATCCAGAGGTTCGGGACTGGAACACTGTGCCTGAGAGTGTGGGATAGGTGTGAATAATCCAGGGGTAAGGGTCTGGAATATAGCGCCTGAGAGTGTGGGATAGGCCAGGTCAAACCAGGGTTGGCGGTCTGGAATACATTGTCAGGGAGAGTGGCACAGGCTGGAATAATCCAGGGGTTAGGGTCTGGAACAGAATGCCTGAGAGTGTGGGGTAGGCCGGATTAATCCAGGGGTTAGGGTCTGGAACACAGTGTCTGAGACTGTGGGATACGGCGGATTAATCCAGAGGTTAGGGTCTGGAACACAGCGTCTGAGAATGTGTGTTCGGCCGGATTAATCCACGTGTTAGGGTTTGGAACACAGTGTCTGAGAGTATGGGATAGGCCGGATTAATCTAGTAGTTCGGTTCTGGAACACTGTGCCTGAGAGTGTACGATAGGCCGGATCAATCCAGGGTTTATTGTCGGTAATACAGTGTCTGAGAGTATGGTGGTGGTCGGTTTAATACAGGGGTTAGTGTCTGGAACACAGTGTCACAGAGAGTAGGATAGGCCGGATTAATCCAGGGGTTAGGGTCTGGTTCACAATGCCTGAGAGTGTGGGGTAGGCCAGGTCAATCCAGGTGTTAGTGTCTGGAATACAGTGCCTGAGAGTATGGGATAGGCCAGATCAATCCAGGGGTTAGGCTCTGGAACACACTGCCTGAGAATGTGCGGGAGGCTGGATTTATCCAGGAGTTAGGGTCTGGAACACAGCATCTGAGAATGTGGTTTCGGCCAGATTAATCCACGTGTTAGGGTCTGGACACAGTGTCTGAGAAAATGGGATAGGCCGGATTAATCCAGTGGCTCGGTACTGGAACACAGTGTCTGAGAGTGTATGATAGGCCGGGTCAATCGAGGGTTTATTGTCGG
>NW_025178615.1:0-2203 GCF_004010195.1 Chiloscyllium plagiosum | reverse complement strand
GACTTTGTCTCCAAAAGGAATGTGTGATGGTCGTTATTACCGATATACTGTCATGGACAGATGTATCTGCAGCTGGTCAATTCATAACAATGAGATCAAGTATGTTTTACACTCTTGTTGGTTCCCTCACCACCCGCTGCAGACTCAGTTGAGCGGCTATATCCTTTAGGACCTGACCAGCTCAGTCAGGAATTCTGTTGCAGAACTAGTCTCGATTGTGGACATTGAAATCCTGTACCCAGAGTACGTTCGACACCATTTTACTTCCTCAGTGCTTCCTTCAAATGTTGTTCAACATGAAGGAGAACTGATCCATCAGCTGTGGGATCAACAGGAGCCATGAGACTTTCTGGTCTCCAGTGCCAAATGCTGCGTACTCCCAGGGCAAATCCTCCCTGTCTGTGCCACCACCTCTGCCTGGTCTGTTCTGCCAGTGGGACAGGACATATCCAGAGATTTTAGGAGAAAGTGAAGACTGCAGATGCTGGAGATCAGAGTCAAGAGTCTGCTGCTGAAAAAAACCCAGCAGGTCAGGCTGATGAAGGGCTTAGTCTCGAAACGTCGATTCTCCTGTTCCTCGGATGCTGCCTGACTGTTGTGCTTTTCCAGCACCACACTCTCGATATCTAGGGATAGTGATGGTGGTGTCTGATCATTGTTTGTAAGGGATGATTCCATGAGTATGAGTATGTCAGGCTGTTCCTTGACTAGTCTGTCAGACAGCTCTCCACATTTTGGCACCAAAAACCATATGTTAGTGAGGAGGACGTTGCACCATCGAGAGGGCTGATTCTGTGGTTGTAATTTATAGTGCTTTGTTAGGTGCCAACTGGTCCATCCAGTTTCATTCCTTTATTGAAACTTTGCAGTGATTAGTACACTGAGTAGCTGGCTGGGTCACTGTCAGGTTGGCAGGATTTTTTTGCCTATTGACAATGGTTTCATGGAGAGCAGGAGATTCCTAATACGTTGTTATTTTTCTTGAATTCAGATTCCACCATCTGCCAAGACGGGATTCGAACCTGGAATTCAGTCGTTTGTTTTAATATTCTGGATAAAAGCTAAATACATCATGTTTGTTCACTCATTTTAAATATCAAAATATCATTAACCCTGGTTTTGTTTCTGTGTAAAACACTTTTCATCATACTGTCTCCTCCATAGAACATTACAGCACAGAACAGGCCCTTCGGCCCACGATGTTGTGCCAAACATTTGTCCTAGCTTAAGCACCCATCCATGTACCTATCCAATTGCTGCTTAAAGGTCACCAATGATTCTGACTCTACCACTCCCACAGGCAGCGCATTCCATGCCCCCACCATCCTCCCTTCCAACAACGAGTGAGGAGCACATGGAGTTTTTCTGTCACTAAGACTGAGATAATCCGATCTGCTGCTTCTCTCCCTCCCGCTGGCCCACTGAGCCAAACTACCTCACGTGATGTTCTTGGTTTTTGTCCTAAACCTACAAATTTCTCCAACCTCTTGTCAAGCCTTATCAGAGCTCATCTTGATCCTTTACCCTAATCTCGCTGAACTCACTTTCCAACTCTCTTTCCTCCGCTGCCGCCTCATCACTTCCCGTCGCCAATTCATAGATATTGTTCCTTGTTCTGTCTGTTGGTCTTTTTTGGTTATGTCCTTCTCTCCCATTCTGTGAAAAACTAATATTTGACCTCTCCATTGTTGGAAAATCCTGCTCCATCTCCACTCTCCCTTTACTTCCTGAATTCCTTGCATTTGGTATCCCTCAACGATCTATCCTTGGTCTCTCCTGTGTCTCACGTACATAGTGCCAGGAGGTGATATCATCCAAAAACGCTGTGTTAGGTTTGACATGTACGCTGACGATACCCAGCTCTCCCTCCCCATCATCCCTCTCCATTACTCCACTGTTACTCAGTTACCAAACGGCTTACCACATTCCCACTACTCGATTAGTTGCAGTTTCCTCCAATGAAACATTGTCACGGTTCAACCCATTGTCTTACCTTTACCTTTCTGCTGAGCCCCTCCTTCCCACTGGGAACTCTCTGAGGCAGAAGGACACTCTTCACAATATTGCTGTTATATCTGACCCCAAGGTGACCTTCTGATCAGACATCCACACAATCACAACAGCAGGAATTCCAATCTCTTAAAAGTTGCTTTTCATCACCTCACCCCCACTCCATTGCTACTGAAACTGCTTACCCGCGTCT
>NW_025178614.1:0-2203 GCF_004010195.1 Chiloscyllium plagiosum | reverse complement strand
CACTGGAAGCATAACCTTCCCTCACAAAATCAGTGATAATGTGCACTTTAGTCAAAGACACAACCCAGCTGACATCTGTTAAGTGGACAACCTGACAGTTAAGCCTTGCCTCACCACTGCTCCTGATAATGTGACAGTGTATAGTTTGGTTCACTTGCATTGAATTCAAAGATTTTAACGGTTTCATCATTTGCAAAAGAAATGAGTTTCAATCATGAGCAAATGCTCAACAGGATCTGATCATGGAATCCATGGGAAGGTAAAGATTGTTGTTAATTAAATGAAGACGAGCGTAAAGCTGATGTTGGGTGGAAGAGGTATCGTGTAGCACAGTGGTAGTGTCCCTACACATGCTCCAGAGCTGTGCATTAACATCTCAGAACAGGAGTCGGGAATTGAACCCGGGTCTCTGGCGCTGTGAGGCAGCAGGATCTATATATAAATCAGACGTTAAGCCCTGCGCCTGGTGCTTAAGAACACTTTTGAATTCAGTAATTCAAGATTAACAAAATAATGCAGTAAGCGAAAACAATATGAAATTAAACTGGTGTGAGACCTAAACAAGTGTTTGAAATAGGTTTCTCGAGACAAAGCAAAAGGTAATCAGAAAAGACCGTTATGCACCGACAACTGGCAGAGGCAGAAAAACTTGCAATTGGGACGATGTGAAAAACACAGAAAAAAGATGATATTTTGGGTCTGTCTTCAGAGAGGAACATTCACTCCACTTCTCAATAATACAAGAGAAGCAATGTCCAAGTGAAAATAAGCAGATCCATGAATTGGTCATTAATGAACAGAAGTCGTACTGAAGATTAATCCAATCCCAGCATCTGAAGTTCAACTTTCGAAATACTCAGAATATTGGTTGCAGTGATCATGATCGTTCGCTGCCACTCTGGTACATATTTGTCTTTTCTGATCACCTTTCGCTTTATCTGTAGAAAGCTTTTTCAAACACTCTCATCTCTCTTACTGGTTTAATTTCATGTTGTTTTCTCTCTTAATTTATTTTTTTTAGTCCTACTGTCCTGAATTCAAAACGTTGTTCTGAATCCCCAGGCCTGGGGTTTAACATCAGCATGTTTTAAAGCAACCTGTTCATTCCCACTGAACTACATGATGCCCCTCGCATCCATCGTCAGCTTTACGCACCGCTTCCTTTAATTAACAACAATCTTTACCTTCCGCCTGGATTCAATGATTAAATCGTGTTGAGCGTTTTAATCCACAGTCCAAAGATGTGCAGGTAAGGTGAATTGGCCATGCTAAATTGTCCGTAGTGTTAGGTAAGGGGTGAATGTAGGGGTATGGGTGGGTTGCGCTTCGGCGCGTCGGTGTGGACTTGTTGGGCCGAAGGGCCTGTTTCCACACTGTAATGTAATGTAATGTAATGTAATCTAATCTAATCTAATCTAATTCTTTTAAAAATAACTTATCTTGAAAAAAATCAACCTGTTCTGAGATGTTAATGCACAGCTCTGGAGCATGTGTAGGGACACTACCATTGTACTACAAGATACCTCTTCCACCCAACATCAGCTTTACGCTCGTCTTCATTTAATTAACAACAATCTTTACCTTCCCATGGATTCCATGATCAGATCCTGTTGAGCATTTGCTCATGATTGAAGCTCAATTTTTTTACAAATGATGAAACCGTTAAAACCTTTGATTTAAATGCAAGTGAACCAAACTACAGACTGTCACATTATCAGGAGGAGTGGGGAGGCAAGGCTTAACTGTCAGGTTGTCCACTTGACAGATGTCAGCTGGGTTGTGTCTTTGAGTGAAGTGCACAGTATCGCTGATTTTGTGAGGGAAGGTTATGCTTCCAGTGGAGAGATCAGTATAAAAGTATTTCTTCAGATGAAGTACTCGATTCCAACAGTAGAATTGGACACAAAACCCTATTTTCCTCATTAAAAAAAAGTAGTGTTTATTTAATTACACAGACAGGAGTGTTCCCTCCCAGTTGGGGAATACTTCAGCGGTCCAGGACATTCGACCTCAGACATTTGGATGACTATCCTCCAAGGCGGACTTCGGGACAGGCAGCAGCGAATAGTGGCCGAGCAGAGGCTGATAGCTTAGTTCGGTACCCATAGTGAGGGCCTCACCCGGGGACTTGTGCTCATGGCACACTACAGATGTCCACCATTGCACTATGCACACACACACACACCTATATACGCACACATAG
>NW_025178613.1:0-2203 GCF_004010195.1 Chiloscyllium plagiosum | reverse complement strand
CACAGATACCCGGGGCTGGAATCGACCCGGGTCTCTAGTGCTGTGAGGCAGTAGTACTAACCACTGAGCCACCATGCCACCCATAAAAAAGCCCAAAGAGTTGAGCTTTCATTAAGCTCCATGAGTCGGATATGACACAAACTATAAACTCGCAACCCTCTGTCAAGGAAGGTAGTGGAGAGTAGCTACCTTACAACTGTTGAATATCATAACATTCACAGATTTGGGACCACGGCAGGAAATTGGGATGCAAGTGCCTTCAGTTGTAATTATGTTGGTGCAGACTCAATGGGCCAAAGGGTCTTTTCTATGCTGAGAGGGCTGTGCAAGTTAATGGTGACTAGTATAGGCTGTCGAAGGTGGCAAATACATGATCAAAGGTCAGAGGGAATGGTTCAAGCTTCAGTGAAGGCCCAAATAGGTGTTTGGAAGGAGGGTCAAGGCTAATGGAGGCAAGGCCAATGGAGACTGAGCGAGGGCACAGAGTGCTGGCTGGCATCTCCAGGGGTTGTAGTGAGGCATATGGGGACAAGAGGGGAGTGTGTAGGGAGCGAGTACAGTTTCAAATGAAATGCGACTTTGCCAGCAGCAGCATGATCTTCAGCACCAGGGGGTGTCCCTGTCTGTGTTAGGCTCACTGACTGCTCTCTATGTGATTCCACACAGCCACTCGTCTGGTCACAACGCAAAGTTTTGCTCATGTTTATACTATTGGCTACAGCACAGTCTGCACCCAGCATCTGCACCTTCTATCTATGCCTCTGTCTATACACACCGTCTGCACCCTCCGTTGACACCCCGTGTCCACACCCACTGTCTATACCGCTGTCAGCACCCTCCATCCACACCTCCCATCTTTCTGCTGTTGTAAGATTGTATCCAATGATTCCATTGAGCTTACTGCAACAGAAGCCTGAATTTTAGAACTGGCAATGATTGTCCTCTAACCCTGACCTTCAATGTCTGTCTTCCATAATGAGGTGATTAATTTGATTTCTGTGATGGCAGGACTGATGTATAAAGAGAGGTTGAGTTGGTGAGGATTATTTTCATTGGAGTTTAGAAGAATGAAGGAAGGGAATCTTGTAGAAAGGTATAAAATTGGAAAAGGACGAGACATGTTAGATGGAGGTGGGGAAGTCCTGAACCAGGGCTCATAGTTTAAGGTTAAGGGGTAGACTCTATAGGACAGAGATGAGGGAAAATGTTTTCACCCAGAGAGTGGTAAGCCTGTGAAATTCTCTGTCGCAGAAAGTTGTTGAGGCCAAAACATTATGTTTTCAAGAAGGGGGTAGAGATAGCTCTTGTGGCTAAAGAATCAAGGGATATGGGGTAGGGAGGGATTACAGTGTAGTGCTCGATGATCAGCCATGACCATAGATAGATTCTTGATGACTGAAGGGATGAAACATTTTCAGAGAATGTAGAATTGAGGTTAAAATCAGATCAACCATAATCTTATTGAATGGGGAGCAGGTTCAAAGGGCCGAGTGGCCCAATTTTGTTCCTTGCCCATATGTTGCCTCATAAACTTTCACACAATCGAAGACTGTCATTTGTATTTTCTACCTGCAGATTAAGCTGCTTGTGCAATGGGCCTCATCTGCACAGTGTTTTCTCCAGCCTTTCACCATGATATGTTTAAGATAATGGCCCCATAATCAATCCATTAACTTTGTAAGTTAGTTTATTTAAATCAATAAAACACATTACAGGTCATGAAGCAGACTTTACAGCAAGCAAGAATGGGCTGCACTGAGACTCAGTGGTCAGCACTGCTGTCCCACAGCGCCAGGGACCCAGGTTCGATTCCACTCTCGGGCAACTGTCTGTTTGGAGTTTGCACATTCTCCCCGAGTGTCTGTGGGTTTTCCCCGCGTGCTCCGGTTTCTTCCCACAGTTCAAAGTTGTGCAGGTTCGGTGAATTGGACAAACTAAATTGTCCATGGTGTTCAGGGATGTATGGGTTAGGTGCAGTAATCAGGGAATATGTAGAGTAATGGGATGAGGGAGTGGGATGCTCTTTGGAGGGTCAGTGTGGAGGCCTATTTCCACACTGTAGGGATTCTGTGAATCGATCTTGGTCTGTGCAACTTGCAGGCTCACAGATGACGAACTGGTGGGTAGAGGTCAACACTGTACATACACAGGGATGGATTTTCTTAAAGGCAATGTGTGCACACAGCACACAGCTACTGAACAT
>NW_025178612.1:0-2203 GCF_004010195.1 Chiloscyllium plagiosum | reverse complement strand
TGCCATTTTGGTGGTTGCTTGTGTCAACAGAATGGGATTGATGGAAACATGGCTGAGGGGTGATGAAACCCGACTGCTAAATTAAACCTCCTCCACTTTCTACGTCCCTCCCCAACTATGAGAGTAACTATGTGTCTATATCATCAAATCACATCTTAGCCTATCTCATCATGTTTCACTTCTTTCTCTGCTTATTTAGAACTCTCAACTTCATTGCTCACCCAAGAACCAAGAAAATTTTCTCATTGAATAACTTCATTTCCTTCCTTCTGCACTAAGGAAGATCTTATCCCAGTTATCTTTACCTCCAATTAAATTCTTTATCCTCTCTTACCACTGAGTTCACTGCCTTCTAATCGTTGGTTTGCAAATCTAATGCAGAACCAGAGCATTTTCATCTCTTCAGTTCTGCACACAAGAAACTTGGCTGGTACTTAAATGCTACCAAAAAAAAACACATGTAGCTGTTATTCTGGTCAACCTGGTCAACCAAATACTATATCCTCAAATTGACCTTATACCTCCATGTAAACCCTTACTACTCACCCACCACCATGGTCCCTTATATCCCCCATTCCAATTTAATAACAATTCATTCCAACCCACACTCTGGCCTTACATTATCCACAAGGAACTTACCATTATCCGTAATGGGCAAAACTCAGAAGCCATTTTGAAATGAAATAAACAGGTGTGAATATCAATTACAGCCATTTCTTTAAGAAAAATAAACACTCTTATTCAAGACACGAGGCCTTCCAAAACATTTACAATGTCTCAATTACTTAGTCATTTATAAAAACAAACATACCATATTCATAACATCATATTAAAGACAACTCATCCTTTAATAACCTCAGATCTCTTAATCTGCAAAGTTAGCATCTCCTGAGATTACGAAAGGTTGTGAAGAACAGCCAAGTATTAAAAGTGGCATAATGATTACCCTTGGAGTAATGTCAACAAAAATTTCATTGGAATTGCTGAAATAGATTCTTATTACCTCTCAATGACATTGACAGGCTTTGTAGTTGTTTTCAAAAGCCCAAGAGATTTAAATAATTCCATATCATGATAGATCCACAGACTTTATCTGCTGTTCAACATTATTTCCAAATCCTTTATCAATTCCTCATAAAGTCACTGTGATTAAGGCCCTTGCTTCAGTGAAATTGGGGTCTGTTGAAACACAGCACAACTTCAAATGATGGTTTCTTACCTGTGTGAATTACAACTTATCTCTCTTCCCTACCCACAAAAGTAACCGGTTGGAAATGGGGTCAGGACCTCTTGTTCAGTGTCCTAACCACTACTTTAGAAGCTCTCTGTGACTGTGCATAAATTCTGGCTGAAGTCAGTGGCTGTAGCTTGTACACAGCAAGCATCCACAAACAGAAGAATGATGATGACCTGATGAGAAATCTGTGCTGTGCTATTTGATGGACAAGTAATGAAAAGAAACAGATGAATCAAGATCCATTCTTATTTGAAACAGTGCTGTGAAAATTTGTTGTCCATTCCAAAAGGTCAGAAATGGTTTGATTAGGCCATGCAGCAGAAATGAAAAATACCTTCAGACTGCGCCGAGATGTCAGCTTTCATTTTGAGCTCAGGTCCTGAAATCAACAACCTTCTGACTCAGAAACATGAGCACTACCAAATGAGCACAGCTGATATCTAAAATGTTATTGGGCCCTGGTTGTCTGTCATAACTGTTCAATATTCTCAGCTTACGTTGGAATTCAAAGACAAAATAAAAAAAACCACAGAAGATATCTTTGATAAAGTCAGTTCCACCTTTTCCACCCTCACCTCCAATGAGCGGGACAAGACTTCTCTGTAAATGAGCACAGCTGATATCTAAAATGTTATTGGGCCCTAGTTGTCTGTCATAACTGTTCAATATTCTCAGCTTACGTTGGAATTCAAAGACAAAATAAAAAAAAAACACAGAAGATATCTTTGATAAAGTCAGTTCCACCTTTTCCACCCTCACCTCAAATGAGCGGGACAAGACTTCTCTGTAAATTTGACTTATATAATCTCAGAACTGTCTTTGCCACATTCTTCCCTTCCCCTACTGCAGCAGGTCAGACTTACTGTGAAGGTCCCCAGTGATGAAATTATACTGTTTTATGGTTTCTTTTTTTTTTATCTCCTTTCATGTCCTCTCTTGAGCTTCTCATCTATGAGACCCAACACC
>NW_025178611.1:0-2202 GCF_004010195.1 Chiloscyllium plagiosum | reverse complement strand
CTCAGAGAACACTGAACACAGAGAAGAGTGAACTCAAAGTGAACACAGAGTGAACATTTAGTACAGTGAACACAGAGAAAGTGAACAGAGAGTGAACACTCAGACCAGTGAACACAGAGAACACTGTACACAGAGAAAACACTGAGAACAGTGAACTCAGAGAACAGTGAACATAGTGTAAACACTGAGAACAGTGAACACAGAGAACAGTGAACACAGAGAACAGTGAACACAGAAATCGGTGATCACAGAGAATAGTGAACACAGAAAACACCGAAATCAGTGAACACAGAGAACAGAGAACACAGCTAACACTGAACACAGAGAACAAAAACACAGACAACAGTGAACACAGACAACAGTGAACACAGGAAACAGTGAACACAGAGAACAGTGAAAACAGACAACACTAAACAAAGAGAATAGTGAACACAGAGAACAGTGAACACAGAAAACAGTGAACACAGAGAACACTTAAAACAGAGAACACTGAACACAGAGAACAGTGAATACAGAGAACAGTGAACTCAGAGAACACTGAACACAGAGAAGAGTGAACACAGAGTGAACACAGAGTGAACACTTAGTACAGTGAACACAGAAAAAGTGTACACACATTGAACACTGAGAAGAGTGAAAACAGAGATCAGTGAACACAGAGTAAACACTGAGAACAGTGAACACAGAGAACAGTGAACACAGAGAACAGTGAACACAGAAAACAGTGAACACAGAGAATAGTAAACACAGACAACACTGAACACAGAGATCTGCGAACACAGAGAACAGAGAACACAAGGAACACTGAACACAGAGAACAGTGAACACAGACAAAAGTGAACAGAGAGAACATTGAACAGAGAGAACAGTAAAAACAGAGAACAGTGAACACAGAGAACAGTGAACTCAGAGGACAGTGAACACAAAAAACAGTGAACACAAAGAACACTGAAAACAGAGAACACTCAACGCAGAGAATAGTGAACAAGAGAACAGTGAACACAGAAAACAGTGAACACTGAAAAACATTGACCAGAGAACACTGAAAACAGAGTCAAAAAAGGACGGTGAACACAGAGTGAACACTGAGACCAGTGAACACAGAGAACACTGTACACAGAGTAAACACTGAGAACAGTGAACACAGAGAACAGTGAACACAGAGAACAGTGAATACAGAAAACAGTGAAAACAGAGAATAGTGAACACAGCGAACAGTGAACACAGAGAACAGTGAACACAGAGAACGGAGAACACAGGGAGCACTGAACAGTGAGAACAGTGAACAACGAGAACAGTGAATACAGAGAATAGTAAACACAAAAAACAGTGAACTCAGAGAACCCTGAAAACAGAGAACACTGCACACAGAGAACAGTGAACACAGAAAACCGTAAACACAGAGAATAGTGAACCAGAGAACAGTGAACACAGAAAACAGTGAACACTGAGAACAGTGACCCAGAGAACAGTGAAAACAGAGAACAGTGAACACAGAGAACAGTGAACACAGAGTTAAAAAGGACGGTGAACACAGAGTGAACACTGAGTACAGTGAACACAGAGAAAGTAACAGAGAGTGAACACTGAGACCAGTGAACACAGAGAAAACTGTACACAGAGAAAACACTGAGAACAGTGAACACAGAGAACAGTGAACACAGAAAACCGTAAATCGGTTTAAACACAGAGAATAGTGAACCAGAGAACAGTGAACACAGAAAACAGTGAACACTGAGAACAATGACCCAGAGAACAGTGAAAACAGAGAACAGTGAACACAGAGAACAGTGAACACAGAGTAAATAAAAGGACGGTGTACACAGAGTGAACACTGAGTACAGAGAACACAGAGAAAGTGAGCACAAAGTGAACACAGAGAACAGTGAACACAGAGAACAGTGAACACAGTGTAAACACTGAGAACAGTGAACACAGAGAACAGTGAACACAGAAATCGGTCGAACACAGAGAATAGTGAACACAGAGAACAGTGAACACAGAAAACAGTGAACACCGAAATCAGTGAACACAGAGAACACAGAAAACAGATAACACTGAACACAGAGAACAGTGAACACAGAGAACACTGAACACAGAGTGAAAAAATAGCACTGTGATCACAGAGTCAACATTGATTACAGTGAACACAGAGAATACTGAACACTAAGAACAGAGAACACAGGGAACACTGAAAACAGA
>NW_025178610.1:0-2202 GCF_004010195.1 Chiloscyllium plagiosum | reverse complement strand
AACAGGACTGTACACTCGCCCTGCCAGTCAAACTGTACAGGACTATACACTTGCCCTGCCAATCAAACAGAATAGGATTATACACTCAACCTGTCAGTCAAACAGAACAGGGGATTGCACACTCGCCCTGCCAGTCAAACAGAACAGGTGATTGTACACTCGCCCTTAGAGTCAGACAGAGTAGGTTTGTACACTTGCCCTGCCAGTAAAACTCAACAAGGTATTGTACACTCAACCTGTCAGTCAAACAGAACAGGGGATTGCACACTCGCCCTGCCAGTCAAACAGAACAGGTGATTGTACACTCGCCCTTAGAGTCAGACAGAACAGGTTTGTACACTTGCCCTGCCAGTAAAACTCATCAAGGTATTGTACACGCGCTCTGACAGTCAAATAGAACAGGGGATTGTACACTCGTCCTGCTGGTCAAACAGAAAAGGTTTGCACACTGACCCTGCCAGTCAAACAGAATAGGGGATTGTACACTCGGCCTGCTAGTCAAACAGAATAGGATTGCAGAGTCGCCCTGCCCGACAAACTGAACAGGGGATTGTACACCCGCCCTCCTAATCAAACAGAACAGGACTGTACACTGGCTCTGCCAGTCAAACAGAACTGGATTGTACACTCGCCCTGACAGTCAAAGAGAACAGCATTGTACACCCGTCCTGCCAGTCAAACAGAACAGGAATGGACACTTGCCCTGCCAGTCAAACAGAACAGGGTAGTACACCTGCCTTGCCAGTCAAACAGAACAGGATTGTACACTCGCCCTGCCAGTCAAACAGAACAGGGGATTGTAAACTTGCCCTGCCAGTAAAACAGAACAGGACTGTACACTCGCCCTGCCAGTCAAACAGAACAGGACTGTTCACTCGCCCTGCCTGTCAAACAGAATAGGATTGCACACTCGCCCTGCCTGTCAAACAGAACAGGATTGTACATCTGCCCTGCGAGTCAAACAGAACAGGATTGCACACTTGCCCTGCCTGTCAAACAGAATAGGATTGTACACTCGCCCTGACTGTCAAACAGAACAGGACTGTACACTCACCCCGTCAGTAAAACAGAACAGGATTGTACACTCGCCGTGCCAGTCAGACAGAACAGGAGATTGCACACTCACCCTGCCAGTCAAACAGAAGAGGGGATTGTACACTCGCCCTGCCAGTCAAACAGAACAGGATTGTACACTCGCCCTGCCAGTAAAACAGAATAGGATTGTACACTCACCCTGCCATTCAAACAAAATTGGATTGTACACTCGCCCTGCCAGTCAAACAGAACAGGGGAATACACTCGTTCTGCCAGTCAAACAGAAGAGGGGATTGTACACTCGCCCTGCCATTCAAACAAAATTGGATTGTACACTCGCCCTGCCAGTCAAACAGAACAGGATTGTACACACGCCCTGCCAGTCAAACGGAACAGGAATGGACACTTGCCCTGCCAGTCAAACAGGACAGGGTACTACACCTGCCCTGCCAGTCAAACAGAACAGGACTGTACACTTGCCCTGCCAGTCAAACAGAATAGGATTGTACACTCGTCCTGGCTGTCAAACAGAACAGGATTGTACACTCACCCTGTCAGTCAAACTGAACAGGATTGTACATTCGCCCTGCCAGCCAAATAAACCAGGATTGTACACTCGCCCTGCCAGTCAAACAGAATAGGATTGTACACTCGCCCTGCTAGTCATACAGAATAGGATTGCAGAGTCGCCCTGCCAGACAAACTGAACATGGGATTGTACCCCCGCCCTCCCAGTCAAACAGAACACGACTGTACACTGGCTCTGCCAGTCAAACAGAACATTTGATTGTACACTCGCCCTGCCAGGCAATCAGAATAGGATTGTACAATCGCCCTGCTAGTAAAACAGAGCAGGGGATTGTACACTCGTCCTGCCGGTCAAACAGAACAAGATTGTGCACTCGCCCTGCCAGTCAAACAGAACAGGTGATTGTACACTTACCCTGCCAGTCAAACAAAATTGGAATCGACACTTGCCCTGCCAGTCAAACAGAACAGGATTGTACACACACCCTGCCAGTCAAACGGAACAGGAATGGACACTTGCCCTGCCAGTCAAACAGAACAGGGTAGTACACCTGCCTTGCCAGTCAAACAGAACAGGATTGGACACTCGCCCTGCCAGTCAAACAAAACAGGGGATTGTAAACTTGCCCTGACAGTAAA
>NW_025178609.1:0-2202 GCF_004010195.1 Chiloscyllium plagiosum | reverse complement strand
CTCTTACTAAGATGGCTTTTTCAGTGACTGTTAGCGGTTGGACCGATACAGTTTTTATCAATGTTTCTGCGTTTTCAGTGTTGTTACTCTGTATAAGTTTGCATAGGATTTTTTGGAAGTTCTTCTTTTTTATTTTCTCTGAGTTTGTCGCTGTCTAATACATACGACTTGTTGCGGTGTGTCTGTACATTCATGCTCTGTTACATTAGTGAACAAAGAATTTTGGTGCAAGATTTCCCAGTTGTATTCACGGAGTCTGTTGTGGGCATCACTAAAATATTCGCTAAGCATTCTGCGACCTTTTGCTCTGCTAGTCTTTTAGCTAGTTGTCTGTTAAGGCGAAGTTTGTAATGAAGACATTTAGGTAGTACCTGTTTTCTTAGGCATTCGTGCAGGAATTACAGCTGTTCGTGGGGAGCACTCTGTCGGATGGCATTCATTTCCCATTTTCGGGCAATTTTTAGTGTATTGTGTCCATATGTGTTAGCGAGGTTTGGGAAGATTTGCAGCTCAGACTGAGGTTCTGGATGTCGGTTTGCTCGCTGAGCAGGAAGGTTTTTCAGACGTTTCATCACCATACAAGGTAAACTTTCAGTAAACTTCCGGACGAACCATAGCTTTGATTCCTGCTTTCTATTTATACGTTTAGATTTCTTTTGGCCTGAGGTGATGTCATCTCCTGTTCGTTTTCACGGGGGTGGTAAGTAAGGTCCAAGTTAATGTGTTTGTTGATAGATTACCCGTTAGAATGCCATTCTTCGAGGAATTCTTTAGCGTGTCTTTGTTGAGCTTGCCCGAAGATGGCAGTTTTTTTTTTCCCGAATGGAAGTGGTGTCCTTCCTTATCTGTATGTATGGATATTAATGAGAACGAGACATGTCAGTTTGTGGCTAGTTGATGTTCATATATTTTTTTCCTTTGTTCTGCATTGCTTCTCTGTGCTGAAGTGTGTGTCTGGTCGTTGGAATAATGTTCTGACGCAGCTTCGTTTGTGGATGTAGGGATGAATGGTTCTGTAGTTCAATATTTGGTCAATATGTGTTGTTTTACTGCAGGCGCCGGTGTGATGTCACGATTGGCTGCTCACTCTACTGTGACATCTAGTAATGACAGTTCGTTGTTGCTTCCCTCCTCTTTCGTGAGTTTTATGTCAGTAAGGGTATTATTACTGGTCTTGAAGGTTTCCTCTAACTTGATTTGTTTCGTAATATCAAACGTTTCATCCACGTATCAGACCCAAAGTTTGTGTTGCATGGTTGGCAGAGCTTTATGATCGAGTCTCAGCATTACTGCCTTTGCTAACAACCCTGATATCGGTGATTACATTATTGTTCCATTGATTTATCTGTAGGTTTTGTTGTTGAAGGTGAAGTGAGTGGTAAGGCATAGGTCCACAATCTTGACGATACTGTCCTTGCTGATGAAGTTGGTGTTGTTTGGTGGATGTGTCTTTCGGTCTTCTCATAGTGTCGTCAGCATTTCCTTGGCCAGGTTTATTTTGATTGGTGTGAACAGGGCCGTTACATCCTCTTCTCTCTTCACGTTTTAGTGGACTTCAGAAATTCTTGGGTGGAGTGGATGGAGTAGCGTGAGGCTTCTACTAAGTGTTTTAGACTCTGATGTGGCTCCTTGGCCAATCTTTTCCAGGTAGCGAGACAATGGGTCGAAGGGGGGCTGCTGGTTTGTGAAATTTGGGTAATCCATCGAAGCGTGGTGTGTTGGATCCGTTTGTTTTTTTTTGAAAATCGGTCTTATTTATTTCTACAGCTTTCTTGAAGTTTATTTGTTAAGGGCTGTGATTCGGTTCACTAGTTGTGGGGTCGGCTCCATAGCCACTTGCTAATCAATTTGATATCTGCAAGTCGTGCTTTTGCTTTTACAATGTAGTCTCTTTTGTTTAAAATGACTGTCAAGCGTCCTTAGTCTGCAGGTTGGATAACAATGCTTTTTTCTTCGTTTTTTTTTGTCTTTCTCCTGCTTTTCTTTCACGTGTAGTCAGTGTGTTTCCTTCCTTAATTTGGTTTACGCTGGTGCGTTTAACTGTCTGGTAGTTAGCTGGACGTTTGTTCTGTGAGTTAATTGTCTTTCAGTGTTGTTTCTAATGCTGTGAAGAAACTTTCTTGTCCGCATTCGGGAAGATGAAATTTAAACCTTTCACTCAGACGGCTGTTTCAGTGTCCATTAAGGGTCGGACAGGTAAGG
>NW_025178608.1:0-2202 GCF_004010195.1 Chiloscyllium plagiosum | reverse complement strand
TTTGCTCTCCTGCTAAGAAGCCGTTTTGGAAAACAGTTGTATCTGACTTGTGACCTGTGCAAGGTTAGGAACTCTCCAATTAGCTCAGACTGGTACCTCTTTATGATAGGAGTATCTCGCTAGCAGGCACCTAACTCGGCTGGATATGTTTTTCTCACCTGATGAATGGCTTAGGGCCTGTAGGAGTGATTAGTCAAGCGTACAGAGACCTGTCAATTAACTTTTCTTCCTTACGAATTAAGAACATACAAAGTTTTTGTAAACCTTTGTGTAAAGGAAACCACTTTGTAGCAGTACATCAGAGTAACCTGCCAGGGCACTTGAAGAGTTGGTCCCCTACTCTCCTAGGTTTCTAGAAACTAGTTAGTTTAGCTTATCGGTATCAGTGGAGCTATTGGTAAATAAAGGGATTAACTAAAATTAAACTAAACTGCCTGTAAGAGGATTTTTTTTTATTCCAGACTCTCAAAGAGTACGAACTCTGGGACAAATCGTGAACTCTGGGACAAATCGTGAGAGGCGACAGATCTGACTCCACAAGGGATTCCCTGGGCTGTCTCAAATCCCTACTTTAACACTCCAACTCGTCCATGTTGACCAGTTAGCCTAAACAGTCTAGACCCATTTGCTAGCACTTGGCCCATAACCCTCTAAACCCTTCCATCCAGATTCCATTCAAATGTTGTAATTATACCAGCCTTCATAACTTCCTCAAGCAGCTAATTCCATACCCACACCACCCTTTGCGTTAAAAGGTTGTCCCTTAAGTCCCTTTTATTTCTTTGCCCTCTCACCCTAAATGTATGCCATCAAGTTCTAGACTCCTCCCAACTCATCCGACGCTCCAGGGAAAACAGCACCAACCTATTCAGCTTCTCCCAATAGCTCAAATCCTCCAATCCTGGCAACGTCCTTCCAAATCTTTTCTGAACCCGTTCAAGTTTCGTAACAACTTCTGACAGGAAGGAGACCAGAACTGCACACAATATTCCAAAAGTGGTCGAACCAATGCCCTGTACAGCTGCAACATCACCTCCCAACTTCAATACTTGATACTCTGACCAATAAAGGAAAGCATTCCAAATGCCGCCTTCATTATCCTATCTACCTGTGACTCCACTTTCAAGGAGCTATGAACCTGCTCTCCAAGGTCTCTTGTTCAGCAACACTCCCTTGGATCTTACCATTAAGTGTATAAGTCCTCCTCTGATATGCTTTTCCGAAATGCAGTGCCTCATATGTATCTAAATTAAACTCCATCTGCCACTTCTCAGCCCACTGGCCCATCTGATTAAGGTCCTGTTATCCTCTGAGCTAAGCATCTTTTTTATTCCTGATGAAGGGCTTTTGCCCAAAACATCGATTTCAAAGCTCCTTGGATGCTGCCTGAACTGCTGTGCTCTTCTAGCACCACTAATCCAGAATAAGCATCTTCACTGTCCACTACACCTCTAATTTTGGTGTCATCTGCAAACTTAGTAACTATACCTCGTATATTGACATCCACAGCATTTATATAAATGATGAAAAGTAGTGGACCCAGCACCCATCCTTGTGGTATCCTACTGGTCACAGGCCTCCAGTCTGAAAAGCAACTCTCCACCACCACACTCTATCTTCCTGCCTGTGAGCTGGTTCTGCATCCAAATGGCTAGTTCTCACTGCATTCCATGATATCTAACCTTGCGAACCTGTCTCCCTTGGGGAATCTTGTCAAATGCCTTACTAAAGTCTATCTAGTACCCTGGCATGTCGGCCGTCAGGCCCAGGGGACTTGTCTGCCCTCAATCCTAATAGTTTGCTGTGTACCTTTTCCCTCTCAACGTGGATTGTTTAAGTTCTATCCTTTCTATCACCTCTGACTTGCCCGTTCCATTAGGAATGGTACTATTGTCCTCCAGCTTGAAAACTGAGGAAAAGGATTGACTTAGCATCTCTGCCATTTCAGTGTTCATCCTATTAACTCACCGGTTTCATTTTCCAAGGGACCATAGCAACTCTGTTCCCTTTAGCATGCCAACAGAAGCTTTTGCTATTCTTTTTGATATTTTGCGCTAGGGTTCTTTCGTAATTTATCTTTTTTTTAGTATCCCTTCGTTTTATGTTTGCAAATTTTCCAATGTTACAGCCTTCGAGGTCTGGAATAACATTTCGGAAAAGACTGAAAAGTTTTTAAAACAACGTTAAAACTTAAAGACAAAC
>NW_025178607.1:1299-2202 GCF_004010195.1 Chiloscyllium plagiosum | reverse complement strand
TCACCTGCGCTGGGTGAACACTCTTGCTCACCGGGCCCCATCTCCCCTTGCTGTGTGTACACTCCACCTAACTCGGCCCACTCCACCCTGTGCTGGGTGTACACACCTCCTAAACTAGCCCCCACTTCCCTGTGCCGAGCTTACTCTCCCCCTCACCGGACCCACTTTCCGCTATGCTGAACGCATACTCCCCCTAACCGGGGCCACTCTCCCCTGTGCTGGGTGTACACTCCAACTCACTGAGCCCACTCTCCCTTTTTCTGGGTGTAAACTTCCCCTCACCGGGCCCACTCTCCCCTGTGCTGTGTTTATAATCCTCCTCACCGGGCCCACTCACCCTTGTGCTGTGTGCACAATCCTCCTCACCGCACCCACTCTCCCCTGTGCTGGATGTACACTCCTCCTCTCCGGGTCCACTCTCCCCTGTGCTTGGTGTACACTCCTCCTCGCCGGGCCCATTGACCCCTGTGTGGGTGTACACCTCTCCTCAACGGGCCCACTCTCCCCTGTGCTGTGCGTACACTCCTCCTCATTGGGTCCACTCTCCCCTGTGCTGGGCGTACACTCCTCCTCACAGGGACCACTCTCCCTTGTGCAGTGTGTACACTCCTCCTCACCGGGCTCTCTGAGCCCCTGTGCTGGGCGTACACTCCTCCTCACCGGGCCTACTCTCCACTGTGCTGGGCATACACTCCATCTCAACAGGCCCCACTCTCCCATGTGCTGGTTGTACACTCCATCTCACCGGGCCCTCTCTCCCCTCTACTGGGCGTGCACTCCTCCTCACTGGGCCCAATCTCCCCTGTGCTGGGTGTACAATACCCCTCACTGGGCCTAGTCTCGCCTGTCTTGCGTGGACACACCCCCTCACCAGGCCCACTCTCCCCTGTGCTGGGTGTACAC
>NW_025178607.1:0-665 GCF_004010195.1 Chiloscyllium plagiosum | reverse complement strand
CCCACTCTCCCCTGTGCTGGGCGTACACTTCTCATCACCGGGCCCACTCTCCCTTGTGCTGGGTGTATCCTCCCCCTCACCGCACCCACTCTCCCCTGTGCTGGTTGTACACTCCATCTCACTGGGCACACTCCCCCTGTGCTGGATGTGCAATCCCCCTCATCAGGCCTACTCTCCCCTGTCTTGCGTGTACACTCCTCCTCACTGAGCCCACTCTCCCCTGTGCTGGGCGTACACTCCCCCTCACCGTGCCCACTCTCTCCTGTGCTATGTGTACACTCCCCCGAACCGGACCCACTCTCCTCTGTGCTGTGTGTACACCCGTCCTCACCGGGCCCACTCTCCCCTCTGCTGGCTGTACACACCTCGTCACCAGGCCCCATCTCCCCTGTGCTGGGTCGACACTCACCCTCACCGGTCCCACTCTCCCCAGTGCTGGGTGTACACCCCTCCTCACCGGGCCCACTCTCCCCTGTGCCGGGTGTACACCCCTCCTCACCGGGCCCCCTCTCCTCTGTGCTGGGTGTACACCCCTCCTCACCGGGCCCACTCTTCCCTGTGCTGGGTGTGTAATCCCCCTCACCGCGCCCAAATTCCCCTGTGCTGGGTGTGCACTCCCCCTCACCGGGCCCAATCTCCCCTGTGCTGTGTGTACAATACCCCTC
>NW_025178606.1:0-2202 GCF_004010195.1 Chiloscyllium plagiosum | reverse complement strand
GATTCAGACGGACATTTTACAGTCACAGGCCGGAAAACGAAGGAACATTCCCAGACACAAATGCGAAAATGGGGGCATTTCCAGTTACCCGCTGGAGAAAGGAGGGGACATACTCACAGACTGGGAATTCAGGATGACATTCCCAATCACATGATTGGAATGAAGGGGCCATTTCAAGGCGCACACTGGGGAATGAGAGAACAGACCCAAAACCACGCTGGGAAGGAAGGGGTTCATCCCAGTCACACGCTGGGGAATAACAGGGGATGCGACCTTCCCAGTTGCATGCTGGGAAGGAAGGGTTCATCCCAGTCACACACTGGGGAATAACGGGGTATGCGACATTCCCAGTTCCCTGCTGGGAAGGAAGGGGTTCATCCCAGACACACGCTGGGGAATAACGGGGTATGCGACATTCCCAGTTGCATGCTGGGAAGGAAGGGGTTCATCCCAGTCACACGCTGGGGAATAACGGGGGATGCAACATTCCCAGTTCCATGCTGGGAAGGAAGGGGTTCATCCCAGACACACGCTGGGGAATAACGGGGGATGCGACATTCCCAATTGCACGCTGGGAAGGAAAGGGTTCATCCCAGTCACACACTGGGGAATAACGGGGGATGCGACCTGCCCAGTTGCACGCTGGGAAGGAAGGAGTTCATCCCAGTCACACGCTGGGGAATAACGGGGGATGCGAACTTCCCAGTTGCATGCTGGGAAGGAAGGGGTTCATCCCAGTCACACGCTGGGGAATAACGGAGGATGCGACGTTCCCAGTTCAATACTGAGAAGGAAGGGGTTCATCCCAGTCACACGCTGGGGAATAACGGAGGATGCGACGTTCCCAGTTCAATACTGGGAAGGAAGCGGTTCATCCCAGTCAGACGCTGGGGAATAACGGGGGATGCGACCTTCCCAGTTCAATACTGGGAAGGAAGGGGTTCATCCCAGTCACACGCTGGGGAATAACGGGGGATGCGACCTTCCCAGGTGCACGCTGGGAAGGAAGGGGTTCATCCCAGTCACACGCTGGGGAATAACGGAGGATGCGACGTTCCCAGTTGCACTCTGGGAAGGAAGGGGTTCATCTCAGTCACACGCTGGGGAATAACGGGGGATGCGACATTCCCAGTTGCATGCTGGGAAGGAAGGGGTTCATCCCCATCACCCGCTGGGGAATAACGGGGGAAGCGACCTTCCCAGTTCAATACTGGGAAGGAAGGGGTTCATCCCAGTCACACGCTGGGGAATAACCGAGGATGCGACGTTCCCAGTTCAATACTGGGAAGGAAGGGGTTCATCCCAGTAACACGCTGGGGAATAACGGGGGATGCGACATTCCCAGTTGCACTCTGTGAAGGAAGGGGTTCATCCCAGTCACACGCTGGGGAATAACGGGGGATGCGACATTCCCAGTTCCATGCTGGGAAGGAAGGGGTTCATCCCAGTCACACGCTGGGGAATAACGGGGGATGCGACCTACACAGTTGCATTCTGGGAAGGAAGGGGTTCATCCCCGTCACACGCTGGGGAATAACGGAGGATGCGACGTTCCCAGTTCAATACTGGGAAGTAAGGGGTTCATCGCAGTCACACGCTGGGGAATCACGGGGGATTCGACATTCCCAGTTCCATGCTGGGTAGGAAGGGGTTCATCCCAGTCACACGCTGGGGAATATAGTGGGTGCGACATTCCCAGTTGCATGCTGGGAAGGAAGGGGTTCATCCCAGTCACACGCTGGGGAATAACGAGGGATGCGACCTTCCCAGTTGAACGCTGGGAAGGAAGGGGTTCATCCCAGTCACAAGCTGGGGAATAACGGGGGATGCGACATTCCCAGTTGCATGCTGGGAAGGAAGGGGTTCATCCCAGTCACACGCTGCGGAATAACGGGGGATGCGACCTTCCCAGTGCACGCTGGGAAGGAAGGGGTTCATCCCAGTCACAAGCTGGGGAATAACGAGGTATGCGACCTTCCCAGTTGCATGCTGGGAAGGAAGGGGTTCATCCCAGTCACATGCTGGGGAATAACGGGGGATGCGACCTTCCCAGTTGCACGCTGGGAAGGAAGGGATGCATCCCAGTCACACGCTGGGGAATCACGGAGGATGCGACGTTCCCAGTTCAATACTGGAAAGGAAGGGGTTCATCCCAGTCACACGCTGGGGAATTACGGTGGATGAGACATTCCCAGTTGCATG
>NW_025178605.1:0-2202 GCF_004010195.1 Chiloscyllium plagiosum | reverse complement strand
AGGGACCGGGCTTTGATTCCTCCCTTGGGTGACGGTTTGTGTAGAGTTTCCCAGTTGGCTCCGTGGTTAGCCCTGCTGCCTCATAGCACCAGGGACCGAGGTTCAATTCCAGCCTCTGGTGACAGTTTGTGTGGGTTTTGCACTTTCTCCCCGTGTCTGTGTGGGTTTCCTCCAGGTGCTCCAGTTTCCTCCCACAAGTAAATTAGCCATGCAAAATTGCCCAGACTGTTCAGGGATGTGAAGGTTGGGTGCATTTGGCAGGTGGACATGTTGGGGAGTGAGTCTGGGTGGACTTGTTGGGCCAAATGGCTGTTTCCACACTGTATGGATTCTATGAGAAAGACATTTGGACAGGTACATGACAGGAAATGCTTGTGTGGATGTGGACCAAGTGGAGGCAGGTGCAATTAGTTTTAAAGGTAACGGCTCCATGACAGCGCCCCTTCCCTGGGGAGGATGTGTGAGTGCCAGGCCGTGTACTCAGCGGCCACTTCCACCAGGATCAACTGGCCCAATATTCCAGACGACTGGTCAGTCCGAGGCAGGTGGAGTCTCTGCCGGAGGAGTTACAGGGGTTCAGCTGGAGTACCACCCATCTCCTCGACCTGGGGGTCTACCTCAGCCCGGCTGAGGAATCCTGGCCGGCGAACTAGCAGGAACTGGAGGCCAAAGTCTCGTCTTCCCTAGGCCTCTGGACAGGACTGCTCCGAGTGCTGTCTCACAGGAGTCGAGTGTTGGTCATAAACCAGCTGGTGGCTGCCATGCTGTGGTACTGGCTGGTCATTTTGGTCCAGCGTGACCAGGGTCGGGGACGTGCTGGATGGTGGGGGCCTGGGCTGGACGCTGCCGCAGGATATAGTGAGCAGGGCAGCGGTAGACGTCCGGTACGTGGCCACCGACATCCAACGCCTTAAAATGACGGTGCTCAGACCCGACGTAGTGCCCCAGTTGGAGGATGCTGAGGTGTGCGGTGGGATCCCGTCTGTGCTCACTCCTGCCCAGACGGAATTTCACATTGGCCCCAGGGTCCTGTACTTCCTGCGGGAGCCTGTGCCCCACAACCTGAGCTGTCTCTGGAGTTTTAGTTTTGTCCCTTTCAGGGGTGTATCACAGAGGGCCCTGTACAGACTGCTGCTGCACACCCTCATCCATCTCCCGGACACACCCTGGCATGCCCATTTACCACCGGGCGGTGAGGACCATCCCCAGTGAAGGGCTCTCTATGTGGGAGTCCTCCCCCTTTCTCACGGTGATCTGGGGAGGAGGGTATTGCACGCGGCAGTCCGCAGATTGCGGTGGTTCACGGACTCCCGGCACAACTGCTTGTTCTGTGGTGCTGTGGAGTCCATGGAACAGGGTGCTTGCACTCCCTTTTTAGCTTTCTGGGAAACCTTCTCCTACGTTTCTGTTTGGACTTCAGCCGAACACTCCCCATCATTGGGCACCCAGTGCCAAGGGGGGAGGGTTGGTCACAGGATCTTCTCGCGGGTCTGCTCCTGGGCCTGGCCAAACTGATTGTTAGGGCCGATTGCCTGACCCTCTTCTGCGGTTACGTTCGAGCCCGGGTGTCCCTGGAGAAGGAGCACGCAGTGTCTACCAACATCCTTGAGCTGTTCAGAGAGTGCCCTCCCCCTCACTGTTTGATCACGCAGCATTGCCCTTTGATGCTTGTCACTGGCCACTCGGGTGTTTCCTTTCTTCCTGGTGGTGGGAATTGAATAAAGATTTGTGCATCTGTTGTCTTTCACTGTGTCTCACACCTGCACACACACAACATGGTGCTGGGGAAAATATAAGCACTACCGCAGTTAGGCAGCAGTGTGGGGGTAAAGAAAAAACATATATAACCAGGAGATTCAGAATCCTCTCAGTCCAGGGCACTGACTCTGTGCTGGCTGAGCCACAGTCAGTGTGTTCTTGCAAAACAAAAAGTAAAAGCTGTCATTATAGCATGGCACATGTGGCCCCAGTGGCCTAATGGATAAGGCACTGGCCTCCTAAGTCAGGGATTGTGGGTTCAAGTCCTATCTGGGGTGTTTGACTTTTAACCCTTGTCTTCATGGCTGATCTTCGTCCGAGGTCAAGTCGATTTCTCAACTCCTCTGGAAAAGTCCCCAGGTCTGTGTTGGGTTGGTGGGACCTTGTGTCAGAAAAATACAGAATTTTGAGGATATGCAGGATATAGGGGAAAATCGTCAGAAA
>NW_025178604.1:0-2202 GCF_004010195.1 Chiloscyllium plagiosum | reverse complement strand
GAGGTGTAGTCCCAGCGTGGAGGTGTAGTCCAGTGTGGAGGTGTAATCCCAGCGTGGAGGTGTAGTCCCAGCGTGGAGGTGTAGTCCAGTGTGGAGGTGTAATCCCAGCATGGAAGTGTAGTCCCAGCATGGAGGTGTAGTCCCAGCGTGGAGGTGTAGTCCCAGCATGGAGGTGTAGTCCCAGCGTGGAGTAGCAGTCCCAGTGCGGAGGTGTATTTGCAACGTGGAGGTGTATTCCCAGCAGGGAGGTGTAGTCCCAGCGTGATGGTGTAGTCCCAGTGTGGAGGTGTATTTGCAATGTGGAAGTGTATTCTAGTGTGGAGGTGTGTTCCCAGTGAGGAGGTGTAGTCCCAGCATGGAGGTGTAGTCCCAGCATGGAGGTTAGTCCCAGCGTGGAGGTGTAATCCCAGTGTGGAGTAGCAGTCCCTAGTCCCAGCGTGGAGGTGTAGTCCCAGTGTGGAGGTGTATTTGCAATGTGGAAGTGTATTCTAGTGTGGAGGTGTGTTCCCAGTGAGGAGGTGTAGTCCCAGCGTGGAGGTTAGTCCCAGCGTGGAGGTGTAGTCCCAGTGTGGAGTAGCAGTCCCAGTGCGGAGGTGTATTTGCAACGTGGAGGTGTATTTCCAGCACAGAGGTGTAGTCCCAATGGGGACGTGCAGTCCCAATGTGGAGGTGCAGTATCAGCACAGAGGTGTAGTCCCAGCGTGGAGGTGTGGTCCCAGCGCAAAGGTGTAGTCCCAGCATGCAGATGTATTCCCAGCGTGGAGGTGTATTCCCACTGTGAGGGTGTAGTCCCAGCATGGAGGTGTATTCCCAGTGTGGAGGTGTAGTCCCAGCATGGAGGTGTATTCCCAGTGTGGAGGTGTAGTCCCAGCACGGAGGCGTATTCCCAGTGTGGAGGTGTATTCCCAGTGTGGAGGTGTAGTCCCAGCACAGAGGTGTAGTCCTAGCACAGAGGTGTAGTCCCAGCACGGAGGTGTAGTCCCAGCACAGAGGCGTATTCCCAGTGTGAAGGTGTAGTCCCAGCATGCTGGTGTAGTCCCAGCACAGAGGTGTAGTCCCAGCATAGAGGAGTATTCCCAGTGTGGAGGTGTAGTCCCAGCACGGAGGTGTAGTCCCAGCATGGAGGTGTAGTCCCAGCACAGAGGTGTAGTCCTAGACAGAGGTGTAGTCCTAGCACAGAGGTGTAGTCCCAGCATGGAGGTGTAATCCCAGCACAGAGGTGTATTCCCAGTGTGGAGGTGTAGTCCCAGCACAGAGGTGTAGTCCCAGCACAGAGGTGTAGTCCCAGCATGGAGGTGTAGTCCCAGCACAGAGGTGTAGTCCTAGCACAGAGGTGTAGTCCTAGCACAGAGGTGTAGTCCCAGCATGGAGGTGTAATCCCAGCATGCTGGTGTAGTCCCAGCACAGAGGTGTAGTCGCAGCATAGAGGCATATTCCCAGTGTGGAGGTGTAGTCCCAGCGTGGAGGTGTAGTCCCAGCATGCTGGTGTAGTCCCAGCACGGAGGTGTAGTCCCAGCATAGAGGCGTATTCCCAGTGTGGAGGTGTAGTCCCAGCACGGAGGTGTAGTCCCAGCACAGAGGTGTAGTCCCAGCACAGAGGTGTAGTCCCAGCATGCTGGTGTAGTTGCAGCACGGAGGTGTAATCCCAGTGTGGAGGCGTATTCCCAATGTGGAGGAGTAGTCCCAGCATAGAGGTGTAGTCTCAGCATGGAGGCGTATTCCCAGTGTGGAGGTGTAGTCCCAGCGTGGAGGTGTAGTCCCAGCATGGAGGTGTAGTCCCAGCATGCTGGTGTTGTCCCAGCACGGAGGTGTAGTCCCAGCATAGAGGTGTATTCCCAGTGTGGAGGTGTAGTCCCAGCACAGAGGTGTAGTCCCAGCGTGGAGGCGTATTCCCAGTGTGAAGGTGTAGTCCTAGCATGGAGGTGTAGTCCCAGCGCGGTGGCGTATTCCCAGTGTGGAGGTGTAGTCCCAGCATGGAGGTGTAGTCCCAGTGTGGAGTAGCAGTCCCAGTGCGGAGGTGTATTTGCAACGTGGAGGTATATTCCCAGCAGGGAGGTGTAGTCCCAGCGTGGAGGTGTATTCCCAGTGTGGAGGTGTATTTGCAACGTGGAAGTGTATTCCAGCGTGGAGGTGTGGTCCCAGTGCGGAGGTGTAGTCCCAGCGTGGAGATGTAGTCCCAGTGTGGAGTAGCAGTCCCAGTGC
>NW_025178603.1:0-2201 GCF_004010195.1 Chiloscyllium plagiosum | reverse complement strand
TGGCCCTTTTATAAAAAGGAACAGCTGTTGTCTGTCCATCCTGTCCATGTCCCTTGGAATCCGATCCTTCTGAATCACGGCCCACTCAGGCTTCTCTGCTCCAAACTAAACAACCCGAGCTTATCCACCCTCTCTCCATAGCTGATATGCTCCATCCAGGGAACATCCCGGTGAATCACCTCTGAGCCCCCTCCACTACAATCAGACCCTTCCCGTAATATGGGTCCCAGAACTGCACACAGTACTCCATCTTGGCCAAACCAAAGTTCCGCATAGCTCTTCTAATCTATGCTTTGATGAATAAAGATTATGTTTATAGTCCACTATGGTTTCTCAAATTGTGTATTAACCTGTTTAGTCACATTCAGGAAAGTGTGGAGAAAGACCTTCTGAGCCCCCTAGTGTGCTGCCATTCATTGAGTCCAGTTCCTTCATCCAAAGTGTATCACCCCATACTTATCAAGGTTACATTACATCTGCCATTGCTCTGCCCATCTGACCATTCCATCTGTATCTTCCTGTAACATAAGACCTTCGTCCTTACTGCCAAACACCCGGCCAATATTTGTATCAAACACAAACTTAGTTGTCACACACCCGCCAACCCCGTCTATGTTCATAGCTGCCCCATTTATGAATACCACAAATAATAAGGTTAAAGATCACACAACACCAGGTTACAGTCCAACGGGTTTATTCGGAGGCACGAGCTTTCAAGCGCTGCTTCTTCATCAGGTGATTGTGCGCTTTGAAAGCTTGTGCCTCTGAATAAACATGCTGGACGAGAACTTGGTGTTATGTCATTTTTAGGGTTGGTCCACCCCAGTATAACACCAGCACCTCCGAATTCCAAATAATAAAGGACACAGCACTGATCCCTGTGATACACCATTGGACACCTATCTCGAGTCACACTAACAGCCTTCAACCACTACCCTCTGTCTCCTAACGCTAAGTTGATTTGGATGCAACTTGGCAAGTCACTAATGATTCCTATCTGTTCCCTTGTTATTCATTTCTGCTTGACACACTTTCAGAATGTCTGGAGTTTTTCCCTAATCTTACCCTGCCAGCAGGTTTCTATGGCCCTGTTTTAGGCAGTTCTCACCAAGTGATGAATTTCCTCAAAAATTACAGTCTTTAGTGGCCAATCCCTTATCTTGCCATTATACGCCTTGAATTTGGATTGGGCATCCAGGGAAGCGTCCTGTTAATTTCCAACTTGTCATATGTTTTGTGAATTTTCTAAATTTCACTTGTGACGCACCTCTCATTCTTTGAAACACTAGAGAACATAGGCCGAGTTTCCTCATCAGACAATCTCGCCATCTGTGAGATAAATCTGGAGAATATACATTGCACTTTTTTGTGGTCGGTATATTCTTTCTCAGATTGGGTCACCAACACTGTACACAATGGATGCAGGTTTGCTAGCTGAGCTGGAAGGTTCATTTCCTGACGTTTCGTTACCTTACTAGGTAACATCTTCAGTGGATCTCAGGCGAAGCAATGCTACAAATTCCTGCTTTCTTTTTATATGTTTGGGTTTCTTTGGGTTGTTGATGTCATTTCCTGTGGTGATGTTATTTCCTGTAGTGAAGTCACTTTCTGTTCCTTTTCTCAGGGGGTGGTAGATGGGGTCTAACAACTAATTGCACATCGCGTTAGGCATCTGCCAGAAATACATGTGGATTCTCTCCATTGATCCTATTAATTTCTGAATATCCAATATCACATGCTGCAGATGTCAAGTTAATTGGTCGGCATGTCTCCAAACTATGTCTTCTTCCCTTTATAGAACTTGGATCCCTTCCATTAATCTATAGTGTTTGGACCACGTTTACTAACTTCCATTTATCCGCAATGGCTTCCGGCCTCTGCATAATGCACAGGAAAATAAAACACAGTCATTGGCAGTGCAATTAATGATTCTATTGCTGATTTATGTCTGACATTTTAATACGAAGTACGTCAGGTTTGTCAGACTTAACAATGCTCAATCCAGTTGCACTTTCAAATACTACCTTGTTACTGATACAAATTGACTTTTTGTCTTCAGTTGCACAAGCCCTACATGATCACTTGATATTTCTGGGTGATTTCGCGGATCTTCCTCCATGAAGAGAGATGCATAGTAACTGGTTATTTTCTTGGACATTTCCCTGTTCTCACAACAAAATCTCTCCTCTCCCAATTACAAA
>NW_025178602.1:0-2201 GCF_004010195.1 Chiloscyllium plagiosum | reverse complement strand
CTGCGCTGTATTCTTCTATGTTCTATGTTCTTCCTATATACTGGTTTCAAGGCTACATCCGTTGCCACATCTTATGTTTGCTAGTATCCTTTTCAGACTATCATTCAGCCACTCAGTGACATCCCAGACTCAGGGAGGCAGCGTGCTACCTGGTGTCGCATCTGCATTGTCACAGACATCTGCCTGATGCCCGAACAATGCAATCCCCTTATCACTATTGCTCTCCCACTTCTTTTGTTTTGTCCATTAATTAAATTCAGAGAAGGTTCATTTAAACTCGGAAGCAACAAATGTAACTTTTCGATTTGAAAATGGAGGGATGCAGAAAACAGGGCCAATGCTGAAATTCTGTCCAAGCAACAATGTTAAACCTTTTCATCGTTCTGTGGTTCCTAACATTTATACATTTCGTGTACTATAGTATTGAAGTATTTCAGGGGGTGCACGCTGCCTTGTTACGGAATGATGAAATGAGAATAAACGACCCAGTTCTCCAAAAATATCTAGTTGCTTTCATTCAGAAAGTGGTTGCTGGTTCCTCTCGTGGCGGCCAGAGGAGATCGCTCTCCTCACCTCACGGCCCTGGCACGAGTCACCTGTTGCCTCCTCTCGCTTCCTCGTTGTCAGACTTTCCCCGCTGGTTATGGCCATCCTTTTTGTGACGTCACTGCGCAGCCGCTTGCGCCTTTGAGTCATTCAAGACATTGTGAGAGTGTCAGAAAAAATAGAATGTACAGGGACAGGAGCAAAGTGTCCCAGAGAAAAAAAAATCTGCTGCTTGTACAGTGACACTGGGAGGCCAGCAGAGGGCGGTATATTATCACTTTTACAAAACAGGGACAGACAGTGACAGAGAAAGTTAGATACATTTCTTCATCAAATATTAATTAATTCATTGGTGACGCCATCACTTTAACTCTCCTGATTTGTGTCCAAGGTTGTGGACAATGATGTTGAATCAATTAATAAGATCCAATTAATAAGATCACGTTAACATTTCTGGTAATATTGGATCGACACCCTCACTCCCAGCCCCCCACCCCTCCCCTGTCTTGGTTAGTTCCTGTGCAGGTTGCCCTATTCCTAACAACATTTGCTGCTCTTGGACTGTTTGTGCTCCTTACTCTGATACCCTCCTCTTTGAAGTTCCTGCTGAGGTTCATTTTACAGTCGGCTATCATACAACCAGAAGAGCGTAAAGTCTCACACACTCTCATTACGAGGATGAATGTTTGAATCATAAGCATTCATATTACCTGTGGGGTATTTCAATAATCCCATGCATTGCTGAAACCTTCAGGATGATAGGCTTATAGCCGAGTAATGGGATTTGTGTGTGTGGATCTTCATTGTCTGCCAGGACCATTCGTTAACATGTTTCCCTCTGAGCTATAAAGAACAGATGAACACAAGAAATAGAAGCATGTGTCTGAAATTCGGCTCCTCGAACCTGCTCCGATTTTTAATACAATCATGGCCGATCGCATCTACGAAGTGCTTTAAGAGTTTAGGAATGGCAAACATTAACTCCCAGATTGCTGAGGTCCTCGATAATTCGCCACGATCGTAATCGATCCATACAGACCCCATCTCTCTGGCACTTCACTCATCTCTGGAACATCTGGATAACATGGACACCTACATCAGACTTCTCTATATTGGCTTTACCTCTGCCTTGAAGACCCTAATGCCAACAAGACTCATCGACATTTCTGAGTCCTAGGAGTTTCCTCACATCGAGAACTGGATCTTTAACTTTCTGACCTGCAGATCACAATGATGAGGAGAGTTGGAATAATACGCAATACTGCTGCCCTTCAACGCTGTGTACTCAGCCCCCTTCAATTTCCCGCTCCTCCGCCCTTGAACCCCGCCCCTCCAATCGCCATGACGGCAGAACCCCACTGGTCCTCACCTACCACCCCACCAACCTCCAAATATCGTATCATCCTTCGTCATTTCTGCCACCTCCAAACAGACCCCACAACCAAGGACATGTTTCCCTCCCCTCCCCTACCAGCGTTCTGGAAAGACCACTCCCTCCGAGACTCCCTCGTCAGTTTCACAACCCCCACCAACTCAACCTCCACTCCCAGCACCTTCCCCTGCAACCGCAAGAAATGCAAAACTTACACCCACACATCCCCCTCATTTCTCTCCAAGGCACAAAGGGATCCTCCCATATCCGTCAAAAATTCACC
>NW_025178601.1:0-2201 GCF_004010195.1 Chiloscyllium plagiosum | reverse complement strand
TGAGGAAGCACTATCTGAGGCACTGAGGGAGAACTATCTCAGGTACTTTGGGATAACTATCTGAAGTACTGAGGGACCACTTTCTGAAGTATTGAGTGAGCACTTTCTGAGTTACTGAGGGAGAACTATCTTAGGTATTGAGGGAGTACTTTCTAAGATACTGAGCGAGCACTATCTGAGGTAATGAGTTAGAACTATCTGAGATACTGAGCGAGCACTTTCTGAGGTATTGAGGGAGCACTGTCTGAGGTATTGAGGGAGAAATATCTGAAGTAGTGAGTGTGCACTTTCTGAGGTGTTGAGGGAGCACTATCTGAGGTACTGAAGGAGATCTATCTGAAGTCCTGAGCGAGTGCTATCTGAGGCACTGAGGGAGCACTTTCTGAGGTATTGAGGGAGCAATATCGGAGGTACTGTGGGAGCACTTTCAGAGGTATTGAAGGAGAACTATCTGAGGTATTGAGGGAGCGAGCACTATCTGAGGTATTGAGGGAGAACTATCTGAGGTATTGAGGAAGCACAATCTGAGGTATTGAGGGAGAACTACCTGAGGTATTGAGGGAGCATTTTCTGAGGCATTGAGAGAGAACTATTTGAGGTATTGAGGGAGCAATTCCAGATGTATTTAGGGAGCACTACCTGTGGTATTGAGGGTGAACTATCTGAGGTATTTAGGGATCTCTTTCAGAGGTATTGAGGGAGCACTATCTGAGGTATTGATGGAGCACTATCTGAGGTATTGATGGAGCACTTTCCGAGGTATTGAGGGAGCACTATCTGAGGTATTGATGAGGGACTATCTGAGGTATTGATGGAGCACTGTCTGAGGTATTGAGGGAGCACTTTCTGACGTACTGAGGAAGCACTTTCTGAGGTACTGAGGGAGAACTCTCTGAGTAATTGATGGAGCACTTTCCGAGGTATTGAGGGAGCACTTTCTGAGGTAATAAGGGAACACGTTCTGAGGTTTTGACGGAGAACTTTCAGAAGTATTGAGGGAGAACTATCTGAGGTATTCATTGAGCACATTCTGAGGTATTGAGGGAGCACTTTCCGAGGTACTGTGGAAGCACTATCTGAGGTACTGAGGGAGAACTATCTGAGATACTGAGGGAGAACTATGTGAGGTACAGAAAGAACACATTCAGAAGCATTGAGGGAGCACTTTCTGAGATACTGAGGGAGAACTATCTGAGGTACAGAGGGAACACATTCAGAAGCATTGAGGGAGCACTTTCTGAGATACTGAGGGAGAACTATCTTAGGTACTGAGGGAGCAATTTCTGAGGTACTGAGGGAGCGCTATCTGAGGTACTGAGGGAAATCTATCTGAGGTACTGAGGGAGTACTTTCTGAAGTATTGAGGGAGCGCTATCTGAGGTACTGAGGGAGAACTATCTGAGGTACTGAGGGAGCACTTTCTGAGTTATTGAGGGAGCACTCTCTGAGGCACTGAGGGAGAACTATCTGAGGTATTGAGGGAGCACTATCTGAGGTATTGAGGGAGAACTTTCTGAGGTATTGTGGGAGCACTATCTGAGGCATTGAGGGAGAACGATTTGAGGTATTGAGGGAGCACTTACGGAGGTATTGAGTGAGCACTATCTGTAGTATTGAGGGAGAACTATCTGAGGTATTTAGGGAGCACTTTCAGAGGTATTGAGGGAGCACTATCTGAGGTATTGATGGAGCACTATCTGAGGTATTGGTGGAGCACTTTCTGAGATATTGAGGGAGCACTTTCTGACCTACAGAGGAAGCACTTTCTGAGGTACTGAGGGAGAAATATCTGAGGTTTGGATGGAGCACTTTCCGAGGTATTGAGGGAGCACTATCTGAGGTATTGATGAGGCACTATCTGAGGTATTGATGGAGCACTTTCTGAGGTATTGCGGGAGCACTTCCTGACGTACTGAGGAAGCACTTTCTGAGGTACTGAGGGAGAACTATCTGAGTAATTGATGGAGCACTTTCCGAGGTATTGAGGGAGAACTATCTGAGGTACTGAGGGAGAGCTATCTGAGATACAGAGGGAACACATTCAGAAGCATTGAATGAGCACTTTCTGAGATACTGAGTGAGAATTATCTTAGGTCCTGAGCGAGCAATTTCTGAGGTACTGAGGGAGCGCTATCTGAGGTACTGAGGGAAACCTATCTGAGGGACAGAGGGAGCACTTTCTGAAGTATTGAGGGAGCGCT
>NW_025178600.1:0-2201 GCF_004010195.1 Chiloscyllium plagiosum | reverse complement strand
GACAATATTTTGTTTTTCCAGTGCGAATCCCGATGGAAGATATTGCTTTTGTGCTTCCCCATCACTTCTGACTCCACACACTACTGACCACGACTGTCCTTCATTGGCCATATTTTAGTCCATTCATTCTTTTAGCCGTTACATACCTATGGAGAGTTTTAGGATTTTCCATTATCCTATCTGCCAACAAATTCTCAGTTCCCTCCTGGCTCGTCTTCATTCTCTCTTCAGGTCTTTCCTGTTTAACTTGTAACTTTCAATGCCCCTAACTGAGCCTTCGTATCTCATGCGAACACAAGCCTTCTTCATCTTAACAAGAGATTCAACTTCCTTAGTAATCATGACTGCTGCGCTTGACAATTTCCTCCCTCTCTGACAGGAACATACTTATCAAAGACACACAGAACCTGCTCCTTGAATAAGCGCCACATTTCTATTCTGCCCATTCCCTGCCATTTCCTTGCACAAACTGTGCATGCGTACTATTATCTAATCGCATTGAAATTTTCCTTCCCCCAGCAGTAGCGCTTGACCTCCGGTGGAGACCTATCCCTTTGAAAAGCTCAAGTAAACATAACTGAATTTTGGTAACTATCACCAAAGTGCTCACCTCCCGCCAAATCTAACACCATGCTGTGTTCATTACCCAGTATCCAAATATAATTTGGCCTCTCCCCTTGTTGTCCTGTTCCATTCCACAGTATTTAAGATATCTATTGTCGATACGCAATAGTCTCCTCGTCAAGGCTACCCTGACTGAGCTGCTTCGACCGATTGACATGTTGATTAAACTCCCGCTTGATAATTGCCATACCATTTTTTCAGGTGTTATTTATGTCTTTGTTTATTGGCCTCCCCAATGTGATCTTAAAATATGGAGGCAGATAGACTCTGTCAATCAGTGAACTTTTCTTCAGATTTCCTCCCAAATGGATTCACACTCATTCTCCATAGAACGTATATCATCTGTCAGCATTGGTATGAGGTTGTCCTTGAATGTTTGAGTTACACCACCTTTCTTACCATCCTTTCTGTCCTTCCAAATTGTCTCATGCCCATGAATATTTCCCTCCCAGTCTTGACTATGCTGTCTCCATGTATCTGCAATGTCTACTAAATCGTATTCATTCATGATAATGTATGCCATTATATCTCCTACCTTCTTCTGAAAAGTACGAGCATTCAGGTACAGTGCTGTTATGGTCGCTTTCTTATCCATTGATTAACAACATCTCTAATAATATCTTTTACGCTATCCTTTCTTCTTGCTTCTTGCTTCTCCTCACTTGTCCATTTCTGATCTCGCTGCTTCGTACACAAGTGCTCAAATACACATTGCAGGTGAAGCAACACTTTCCCTACAGTTTGTACAATCCAGTCTAATAGATTCACTGCTCATATTATGTTCGCCACTACCTTGGGAAATGAAGTGTGGACTGAATGACCGTTTGGCAGAATACCAAGTTCTATTTCCCAAAAATGTCCCTTGGCAGAATACCAAGTTCTATTTCCCAAAAATGTCCCTGAACTTCCGGTTGACTGCTCCTTTAGATCAGAACCATGTTTCCGAACCAACGTCTCTATCTCAGACTTACTGCAGTGTTCCACCATAGCTCAGCGCATGCTGAAAAAGCAACAGATCATTTTCTGTTTGAGGACCCCGCAACCCTCCATATCAAGAACAATCATTTTAGAGGCCTGAAGCCTCCCATGTCTTGGCCCCCGCCACACCCACCCAGCCTAGTTATAGCATAGCAGCCAATACACACTACCTATGTTTCGTCATAAACAGTCTCCGTGATCAGTTGTTAATGCTCCAAACAAATCATTATCTGTTCCAATGTCCAACTGTTAGTCTCTTTCTTTCGGCTCTATCCCGATATCTTGTTACCTCCTAATTGTTGCACCTCCACATATCTTCTGCGTATAGACCAAAATTTTCCTGAAAACCATCAGTGCTGGGGACGGCGTCACTGGACTGAAAAGGTTAACTCCGATTCCTCTTTCCAACATCTTTTGGTCTTGCCCCGAGGAAGCTTGATACTGTGCTTGTGCAATGACCCCCTGCACATAAGACAGAACTGTGTTAATCCTGAAAAGTTATTTTGTTGATGAATCACATTACAATGTGAGCCATTGGCATCGACTTCGATGGTCAATAAATATATAAATCATGTTGTTGTGGTTCTGTTCGCCGAGCT
>NW_025178599.1:0-2201 GCF_004010195.1 Chiloscyllium plagiosum | reverse complement strand
TTGGTCCTGTCGGGTTTCATTTTCTGGAATTCCGTCTTGTTTAATTGTCCGGAATTGTGTAATTTTCTTAGTAGATATGGAATTTTGTTTCCTAGTTGTGGAGTTGGGTCTATCGCTACCTGTTGGTAGGTGTTGGTGTCTGCAAGTAGTGCATTGGCTTTCTCGATGTAGTCCTTTCTGTTCAGGATGACTGTGAGCGACCTTTGCCTGCAGGTAATATAACGATGTTTTAGTCTTTTTTGAGGTTTTCTAGGGCTTTCTTTTCTTGTGTTTTCAGTTTGTTTCCTTCCCTCTTTCGGCTCAGAGTAGGTGCAACTGTCTGTCTGATCGTTTGTTGTGTTTCTACCGTGAGATTGTTGTCCTTCAATGTGGTTTCTAGTGTCGTTAGGAAATCCTTCTTGTCAGCGTCTCGGTAATTGAAATTTAATCCTTTTACTAATACCGCTTGTTCTGTGTCTGATAGTGTCCAGTCTGATAAGTTCTTTATCCATGCCCCTGTGTTCTCGGTTTTGTTTTTTTTTGTGAATTTGTCAAGTTTTTTCCTCAGGTTCCGATTTTTCTTTATCTGTGTTTGTCGTTGTTTGGTGTTTATGGCTCGCTCTACCGCGTCTGTCCATTCTTGATTTGTTGCTTGTTTGAATAATGGTTTTTGGCGCGCAATTTCCCGGTTGTATTTTCGGAGTCTGTGGTGGGCGTCATTGATTAGTTCTCGGAGCATTCTGCGGCCGTTTTGTTCTGTTAAACTTCTGGCTTGAGGTGTTTTTATCGGAGGTTTATATTGGGGACATTTTGGCAGTACCTGTTTTCTTAAACATTCATCCAGATCTTTGTAATTGACCTGTTCCAAGATGCTATGCTGTATCTCTGGAGCAAATAGGACTTGAACCCTAACCTCCTGGCTCAGAGGTAGGGACACTATCACTGTTCCACAAAAGCCCATCAGTTATAACTTCCAGGCTGTGTAGTTGTGTTAAGATGTTTTAGGTCAGGATTTGTAAGTATACATTTTCAAGACAAACTGAATAGCTCCTTTTAGTGCAAATATGGTGGATATGTAGTCTACCTGGCAGATTCAAAAGATTCATCGTCATAGCCAGATTTGGAGCTGTAGGTGACTGAAGTAAAGATAGAACCATTTTATTTTTGGCTGTCAGAGGAATTAAGCAGTTTTCAAGAAGTTAATAGTCCCAAATACTTAAATTCTACACAGCTTATGATTGTTTGCAACATGTAACACTGTAAAAGAAACAAAGATGAATTGATTTTATTTAGCAGTGATTTACACCATTGCTTCTGCAATCCTGGTGAAGCCTCAAAGTCTTTTAAAGGAGGAGGGAGCCGAAGAAGAATGTTATGAAATTTACATATGCATTCATCTTAAAATCGATTAATTGTTTCAGTTTTCATTATTATCCCAGCTTTTGTAGCAGGTCTGACTTTTAATTAAAGTTTCAATTTCACTAATCTGAAATTTAATGTTGACAAAAGAGAGTGATTGTATTTGAGATCAACTCTAACCTAGGTGCATTGAATATAGTCAAACAGTTGATCCCTATTAAGTCTGTCCGTGGTTAAATCACTAAAGATCTGGTCAGCAGATGTAATCTGCTGAAGCACTGATTCACATTGGAGGGCAACTAGCACTGAAAGGCTGTAGCAGGGACACTGTGCTCATAGCGAAGCACTCAGCTCACAGATGGAGCAAGCTACACCTCAGGGCTACTTATTTGCTCACTTACAACTCGCTCACTTAGTGCCAACCTACAACCTGCATGCTGTGCCAGCCCTGCCAGCTTGTTAGCATACCAACCAGAGCCAAGTGCTGCCATTGTTGTCATTTTGCGGTGAGCTTTTGGGCAGACACACGCTTGGCAGTAGCAAAGTCTGAGGGCAGGGCAACATGCCCTTCGACGCCAACGGTCACTTTGAGTGCGAGCAGCAGCTAAGGTAAGACAGTTTGTTTTAAAATTACTTACCGGTAGCGGGCAGCGGTGTTTTTTTTCTCTCTTTACAGAAAGAGCGGGAGCAGCAGGGGGAAGTGACGAAGACCGGAGGGGCAGCCGGGAAGGAAAGCAGTGAGTATAAATACTCACCCTTCGACGCCAACGGTCACTTTGAGTGCGAGCAGCAGCTAAGGTAAGAGAGTTTGTTTTAAAATTACTTACCAGTAGCGGACAGCGGTGTTTTTTTCTCTCTTTACA
>NW_025178598.1:0-2201 GCF_004010195.1 Chiloscyllium plagiosum | reverse complement strand
AGATATCCTTCAGATTGGTTCCACAGTTCGGCGAAAAATCGAGGACCAAAGGACTAGTACAGCATTATAATGTTCGATGTTCCATGTTCAAAGATTTATACATAAATTGGAGCAGTCTTCCATACTCCTAAGTACATGGACACTCGAGACCATCATACGTGAGCAAATAATATAATAACATCGGAAATGTTTCAATAAAACAATCAAAGTTGAAAGAAATGAATCATTCCTTTCACACCAGAACAACATCTGTGGCAGTGGCTAGCTGCGCAACCTGGAATGTCAACTAGTTTCTGGCCTTGATAGCATTGTATTCAGTAGTTCTTGCATTGACTAAAACCGTGGACAGCGCGAAATACAGAGCACTGTTAATAATAATATAAGCAAAACAAATTAGGGGGCATATGGAATAATTAGGGCACTTCAGAGGAGTGAGACTATTGACAAATTTGGACATCTGATTGACGGTACGAGATTTCACATGCTTCAGGCGAGCAACACTGCTATTCATTGAGCACAATAAAGATTTGTGAGGTACAGTTGTCATGTACCAGTTACCATCAAAACGTTCAGATGAGCTAAAAATTGTACATGTGTTACTACATGTGTGTACATCTTCGTGGACGTAAGATTGAACGTGAGTTGTTCATAACATTTTCTTTTCTTTTTTAAGTTAGAGCACTGAATTGGCCGCTGAATATTTACACAATTTTGTGTACCCAAATTACATTGTATTATTACCGTAACAGTGTGAAGATTGCATGTTAAAACTGCAGCCACTGAGTCAATAAATATAAGTCTCCATTCATACAATGTTTCCAATACTTTACTGATATTCTGTCTTTTAAAATATCAGATCATTTTGGTATTGTCATGATCAGGGAAGGGATGAGTAGTAGATGTTTGGAGTCTACTGGAACTTCGGAAAATAAACAAAAACATGACACAATATCTGAAATCCTGTGAGATGTTGATTGATTTTGGTTTTAGATGTTACATTGGAAAGATGCAGTATGCACTAAGTGGTCAGACTTTTAACTGAGAACTCAGATGAGGAATGCTATGATTAAACATCCGTTATTTTAAATTGCTTTGCCCAAACCTATTCCGCAGGCACACATGGAATAAATGATACCTAGTATGACGTGTATTATTATTAGGGAGTAAATGGGCGAGATTGTTGATAGAATTCATATGGGTTCAGCCTTCCTGTGATATAGCATGAGTCCCATATCCAGAGCCAGAAGTTCCAACTCCCCGAGAGGTAGAAAATGACATATTAAGCAGGTTGGTTAGAAAGATCTGTCTGAACATGTCTAATGTATTAAGGGTTTTCCCCTCAGTATTGATGCAGAGGCAGTTCAGATTGTCAACAGCAAACAACATTTCAAGACTAGATTGAAACCATTGGATTTGGCCGGCGCAGATTTCAAATGTTTTGCAGGTAGAACCGATCACAGACTTAAGAAATAAAAGAAAACAGAAAACCTGCCTTACCAGGGACACCAACAAGTGCCAGCATTGGATAATATCCTGCTTGGATAATCCGAAGAATGTGATAAACTCGCCAATGTATTGTTAGTTTGTCATAACGTGTGGAAAGTTCGTGAAACGCATAGTGCACGCTCCTGTTAATGATTGTCACATTCTGACGGAAAATTGTCGTATTGATATCCGTTGTGATCATCTTCCAAATCACTGTTCTTTCAGTATGGTCCACTTCTATCGCATTTAAGTGCTGTTAATCATCTTCTGTGGATAGAATTATATCTGTTGCATTAGGTATTGTTCAGTTGGTGTAGGATTCAAATTTCACTCTTACGTTCTGAACGACTTCTTCTTCTTTCTGGATTCACAGTTCCCAGTTCTCTCGGAAAGGTAGTAGATTGAGAGAAATCCCGAATTAATAGAAGGTCCAAACCCTCCCGTGTGGTTTCAACATGCGTGGCGCCTGACGGGAAAGCCTTAAATAAGATAATTAGCATTCTTTTAAGCAGGCATTAATTAGTCTTGGAATAAACAGATTCAGTTAACCACTTGTATTCCAATGCCGATTGCACCAGGATGAGTTGTGCATTTTAGATCAGATACAACCGGCTTGGGTAACAGTCGTGAAATTTCTGCAATAAGGAAAGGAATTAAAATACTGAGGCACTGGGCATAGACGGCGAACCTTCTGAAGCATTTAAGCGTGATAGATT
>NW_025178597.1:0-2201 GCF_004010195.1 Chiloscyllium plagiosum | reverse complement strand
GAGTTCAGGTGAGATGGGACTGTGTAGGTCAATTTTGTACAGGCTTGATGGGAGAACTTGGCAGTGCAGGTCGATGTTTACATGGATTGATGGTTGAAGGTGACAGTGCAGTCCAGTGTGTAAAGTGTGATAGGTCGACGGAACAGTGTAGACCACTGAGTGTGGTTGACATGGGTAAACGTTACAGTGTAGACAGTGAGTACAGGGCTTTTGGGGGAATGGGACAGTTTTGTCAGTGTGTGGGTGAACGGAATGTGCAATGAGTGAGTGCAGGGATGGTGGGTGAATGGGAAAGTACTGTTCAGTAAGTAAAGAGGTGAGGGATGGACGGGAAAGTGTTGGTCAGTGATAAAAGAGATCAAGGTTGACCGAGACTGTAGAGGTCAGTGAGAACAAAGGTAATGCATGAACAGTACAGTGTATGTCAGTAAGTACCGGGAAATGCGTGAACAGGAGAGTGTAGATGAGGAGGCACATGGGTGATGGTTAAACTGTTTAGGGAACAGTGATGGAACAGCTTTGTTCGAGGGTAAAAGTGTGATTGGTGAACGCGACAGTTTAAATACGTTAGTGCGTTGTTGACTGGTGAATGAGATACTGTAATTCAGTGAAGAGAGGCGGGATGGGAAAATGGACAGTGCAGTTCAGCAAGTATGGGGCGAAGGTTGAATGGGACAGTGTAAATCAGTGAATGGCGGCCACATGGGAAACTGGACAGTGCAGATCAGTGAGTAGTGCCTTTGATGGTTGAATTGGACAGTGGAGATGAGTGAATAAAATGTTGTTGGTTGAACGAGACAGTATAGTTCAGTGAGATCTTGAATGATGGGTAGGTTTAGGAAGTGCAGGCCAGTGACGACATGGGTGATAGATGAATGGCGAACGGGCGTGTGCTGGTCAGTGGAGACAGAGGTACTGTGTATACCAGTGAACATAGGTGTGATTGATGAACAGGACATTGGCTGTCAGTGTGTACGGAGGTGACGTGTGCACTGGACAGTGTTGTTCAGTGGTTGCAATGGCGATGTGTGAATGGTACAGTGTAGGGAAGTGTGTAAATGGGTTATGAATGAACGTGAAAGCGTATGTCAGGGTATAAACGGGTGGTAGGTGAACGAAGCAGTCTAGGTAATTGAGTATAGTATTGACAGGTGAACTTGACAGAGCAGGTCAATTCGTAGAGGAATGATTGTTCAGCGCAACAGTATAAGTTACTAAGTAAAGGAGTGATAGGTGAATGGGACAGCATAGGTTAATGAGTACGGTGGTCATGCGTGAACAGGACTGTGTAGGTCAATGAGAAAAGGTGTGATGGGGGAATGGTACTGCGCAGATAAATGAGTATGGGGTGATGGTTGAATGGGACAGTTTGGTCTGTGAGGAGAGAAGTGATGACTGAAGAGAACAGTAAAGGTCAGGATTGACGTTAAGTAAGATCATAAGTGATAGTTCAACGCTACGGTGCAGAGGTAATGGATGGTCGGGACAATATCAATTAGCAGATGAGGGATCAATAAGGCAGTGTAGATGAGAGAGTACTGGTTGTGAACGTTTCAGTGTTGCTCAGTGGTGATGGATGAACGAGACAGTGTAGGTCAGTCCATGCAGGAGTAATAGATGAACCGTACAGTGTTGCCAGCCAAGGTGATTGGGTTGTAAGAAGGAGTATGGTGTGTTGGCTTTAGCCAGCAGGGTGATTGGGTTTATGAGCCGTGAGGTATGCTGCAACTTTTTAAACCCGGAATTAGACACACTTAATTCTTGTGTTCAGGTCTGTTCGCCTCATTTTAGGAAGGATATGGAAAAGTTAGAGAGGGTGCAAAAGAGATTTACGAGAATGCTTCCTGAACTGGAGCGTATGTCTTAAGAAGAAAGATTGAGGGAGCTCGGGTTTTTCTTATTGGAGGAAAGAAGGGTGAGAGTTAATTGACAGAAGTGTGCAAGACGATGAGAGCCATATACAAGTGGATAGCCAGAAACTTACTCCCAGGGCAGAAAAGCTCTGACTATGGGACAAAATTTTAGTGAGAAAGGTTCAAGGGAGATGTCAGAAGTCGGCCTTTATAGAGAGAGTGATGGGTGCGTGGTATACACTGTCAGCAGTGGTACCGTGAGTTTTTCAGCGACAGTTGGATAGGCAAATGAAGGGCATATAAATTCGATTGATTTCAGACTAGGATAAATAGTAGGTACAAGATCGA
>NW_025178596.1:1240-2201 GCF_004010195.1 Chiloscyllium plagiosum | reverse complement strand
ACTTTCTCTGCCCCGATCAACCTGAGCCCCTCATAGTCACTCCATGTCTGTTACCCGGACACTCTCATTCTTACTCAATCACCGTCACCCTGAGCCCTTCAGACTCTTTCGATCACTGTCACCCTGACACCATCACACTCACTCCAGCACCATGACCCTGAACCCTGCACACACACTCTGTCAGTGTCAACCTGACCCCCTCACAGTCACTCCATCAGCGTCACCCTGACCCCCTCACACTCACTATGTCACTGTCACACACACATACACACACACACAGACATTTACTCTATCATCGTCACCTCGACCGCCTCACACTGACTCCATTACCATCAGTCAGACCACTCAATGCACTTAGTCACCATCACCCGGACCCCCTCACACTCACTAAATCACCGTCACGCCACCACCGAAATACTGATCCAGTCACACTCACTCCATCACTGTCAACCTATGCCCCTACAATCTCTCTGCCCCCGTTACTCTGAGGCCCTCACAATGTTTCAGGATGACGGAGACCCAATCACACTAACTCTGTCAGTATCACCCGGTACCCCGCTCACTCACTCTGTCACTGTGACCCTTGAATCTTCACATTCACTCAGTCACTGTCACCCTGTATCCCTCACTCTGACCTTCTGGTATTCATCCGTCATTATCATCTTATGTCCTCATATTCACTCCATCAGCGTAATCTATCACACCGTCCCACTCGCTCAATCACCATAACCCTGGCACTCACACATTCAATCCGTCATTGTCACAATCGACAATAGACAATAGCTGCAGGAGTAAGCCATTCTTCCCTTCACGCCAGCACCACCATTCATTATGATCATGGCTGGTCATCCTCAATCAGTATCCTGTTCCTGCCTTATCCCCATAACCCTTGAAGGTCTTTGACTATCGTTAAGAGCTATATGCAACTCTTTCTTGAAAGTTTCCAGAGACTTGACCTCCA
>NW_025178596.1:0-458 GCF_004010195.1 Chiloscyllium plagiosum | reverse complement strand
CTCAAAAAATTCCAGAAGATTAGTCAAGCATGATTACCCCTTCATAAATCCATGCTGACTCTGACCTATCCTGTTATTGCTATCCAGATGTGTCATAATTTCATCCTTTATAATTGACTCCAGCGTCTTGCCCACCACTGAGGTCAGACTAACTGGTCTATAATTCCCTGTTTTCTCTCTCTCTCTCCTTTCTTGAAAAGTGGGACAAAATTAGCTACTCCCCAATCTGCAGGAGCTGATCCTGAATCTATAGAACATTGGAAAATGATCACCAATGCATCCGCGATTGCGAGAGCCACATCCTTCAGTACCTTGGGGTGTAGACCATCACGTCCCAGGGAGTTACCAGCCTTCAGACCTAACACCATTTCCTGGCAAATATAAATTCCCTTCAGTTCAGGTCCCTCAGCCACTATTACCTCTGAGAGATTGCTTGTGTCTTCCACAGTGAACACAGA
>NW_025178595.1:0-2201 GCF_004010195.1 Chiloscyllium plagiosum | reverse complement strand
AGCAGTGACTCTCACTGGGACAGTGACTGTGTCCCACTGTAATAACAGCAGTGTCCCTCACTGGGACAGTGAGTGTGCCTCACTGTAATAACAGCAGTGTCCCTCACTGGGACAGTGACCGTGTCTCACTGTAATGACAGCAGTGTCCCTCACTGGGACAGTGACCGTGTCTCACTGTAATAACAGCAGTGTCCCTCACTGGGACAGTGACCGTGTCTCACTGTAATAACAGCAGTCTCCCTCACTGGGACAGTGACTGTGTCTCACTGTAATAACAGCAGTGTCCCTCACTGGGACAGTGACCGTGCCTCACTGTAATAACAGCAGTGTCCCTCACTGGGACAGTGCCTGTGTCTCACTGTAATAACAGCAGTGCCCCTCACTGGGACAGTGACCGTGTCTCACTGTAATAACAGCAGTGTCCCTCACTGGGACAGTGACTGTGTCTCACTGTAATAACAGCAGTGCCCCTCACTGGGACAGTGACCGTGTCTCACTGTAATAACAGCAGTGTCCCTCACTGGGACAGTGACCGTGTCTCACTGTAATAACAGCAGTGTCCCTCACTGGGACAGTACTGTGTCTCACTGTAATAACAGCAGTGTCCCTCACTGGGACTGTGACCGTGTCTCACTGTAATAACAGCAGTGTCCCTCACTGGCACAGTGACCGTGTCTCACTGTAATAACAGCAGTGCCCCTCACTGGGACAGTGACTGTGTCTCAGTGTAATAACAGCAGTGTCCCTCCCTGGGATAGTGACCGTGTCTCACTGTAATAACAGCAGTGTCCCTCACTGGGATAGTGACCGTGTCTCACTGTAATAACAGCAGTGTCCCTCACTGGGACAGTGACCGTGTCTCACTGTAATAACAGCAGTGTCCCTCACTGGGATAGTGACCGTGTCTCACTGTAATAACAGCAGTGTCCCTCACTGGGACAGTGACTGTGTCTCACTGTAATAACAGCAGTGTCCCTCACTGGGACAGTGACCGTGTCTCACTGTAATAACAGCAGTGTCCCTCACTGGGACAGTGACCGTGTCTCACTGTAATAACAGCAGTGTCCTCACTGGGACAGTGACCGTGTCTCACTGTAATAACAGCAGCAATGTAATTTTTGAATGTAATTGTGTAGTTTGCAGAGTCATTGCATAAGTCAGTTGAATTATTGAGTCAAATTGCATTAACTGGGAACGTTTGATTGTGTATTTGTTAAATAAATCTAGAATAATCATCGAGCCTCAATAATGAAAGGCTTGACCCCTGACCCGTGCTGTATTCGGATGGATGTGATTGGTTCTGATCTCGTTGTTTGGTTTGTCATCTTCTGCAGCAGATATCCTGAGCATGTTCTGGCCACTCCCCTGATGTTCTTACTTTGGAGTGAGACCAATGACCCGAAAGTAAAGGAGGAGTCTGTGTCATTAACCTCTTTGGCAAAGCCGCAAATCCGCTGCAGGGTTTTAACTAAGCAATGGTCCCTGGCTGATGGATATTGGAGCCATTTTAAACTGACGCTCTAACATTGTGCCAAAACCATACTTGCCCATTTCAATTTGCCCCTTTTACCGTTTATCCAGATATATCGAACATTGCCGAACACTGAGGAGATCTCGGACAATGTTTCTCTCCAGAAGGTGAAGTCTGACCTCACGGCGTTCTGACCTGCGGTTCCTGAAGATCTGATTGTAGACCCAAGGTCTGTTTGGAGCTGAGTTCTGTACTCCATGTGATAACAGGCTATGATGCAGAAAGGTCTTTGGTGTATGATACCAGAATGAAGGAAGTATCCGCTGCAGAGGAAGGCAGCTGATGTGACTCTGCCCCTCCTTGGTCAGCCCATTGCTGATTCCCCCTGACTCTCTGCCCTCTGATGAGTGATATTTGAAGAATTCCATTACTTCCATTGGCTTTAATCTGACCTGTTCTGGTATGTCCTGTACATTAATAGCCCATTCCTGAAGAAGGGCTAATGCCCGAAACGCCGATTCCCCTGTTCCCTAGATGCTGCCTGACCTGCTGCGCTTTTCCAGCAACACATTTCCATCCCTGTACATTAATAGCAGAAGCAATCCAACCCGGCCAATTACCCCCCCATCAGTCTCCCCTCGACCCTCAGTAACGTGATGGAAGGAGTCAGTAACAGTGACACCCAGTTTGGGTTCCTCCAGGGTCACTCAGCTCCTGACCTCACTCCAGC
>NW_025178594.1:0-2200 GCF_004010195.1 Chiloscyllium plagiosum | reverse complement strand
TCATAGTCATGAATAGCCAGCAGTCTCAAGGGGACAAATGGCTTTTTGCTGCTCCTAAATTCTAAATGATGCAACGCAAATTGGCAAGAATACGTCTATGTTCAGCAGATTTATTAAGGTCAGTCTTTATAGACTTTCTTGTGTTCTCTCCATATATATTTTCTAATTCTTTCTGATGTCTTTGCTGGACAAGTTGAACCCCAGATGGAAGTCTAGACTGAATGACAGTGCAAAACAATATGATCTCTCACTAGACATGAGCACACAAGAATGCAGGTTTGGTTTCCGCAACAATACACAGATCTATTGCACAAAAAAATGCACATAAAGTAAAATAAACCAAATTATTTTCAAATAATATGTCTTTAAATATTCAAAAGCATGTAGTATAAACTTTTTTTCATTCACCTCAAAATCACTCCTTTTATATATCCCTCATTTGAGGGGAGAGGAATGCAAGTGAAAACAGTTCATCTTGCACTATTATTTAATAAGGGAGAAAGGGATAGATAAAAAAAAATCACACACAGGACAGCATTACCTGATTAAGACTCTGAAAAGTCAAATTAGTGAAACAAATTCTGAGAGACAGAGTTAATGAATGTTTAATACACAGTTTCTTTACAGTTATGTATTGACATAACTGAATATTGTTTGAGTTGTAACATGGAGACTTAATGAAGGTAGTGCACTTAATGTAGTCTGAATGGACCGTTAGCATCTGTTATGATACGGTTGCACGGGGCAGACAGATCACAAATGCAGGAACCCATGTAATCAAGTGGAAGCTGAGAACTTGGATCGAAAAGGCAAAAACAAAACGATATAGTCATTGGAAGATTTTTGTTGCCATTGGAAGCAGTTTCCAGGGAGATTCATCACGGCTTAATACTGGGTTATTTGCTTTATCTTTGGTATATGCATTAAATTTGATTAATATACAAAGAATATGAAAGGGTATTTGAAAATTTCAGGTAAAGGGATCACTGGGAAATGGAGTTCAGTGCAGAGGAGTATGCTAACGCATTTATTTAATCTTACATGGGACGTGGGCATCATTGCTAATCCTTAAATGTTTTGACCCGTGTGAAAACAGTCAATCTTGGTGAGCCAAAGTAGAAGCACATCCAAAATAACTGCAACTGTTTCTCCTTCTTTTCAAACAGCATACAGCCAGAAGAAGCCTTTGCGTCCTGCCTTCTTAGTTTCCCTACGATACCCGGACTTTCCATACTATAGCTGAGCCCTAGATCAGATCTCACAAATAGGTCCTGTTGACTGCTCCTTGTTCCGCTCTCCAGGTGTCCTTCCATATTGTCAGCACTACTCATTGAAATTCTGAAAACGGCAAATTCCATCAGATTAATGGGATTGTGTTTTTAAGGAGCTACTAAATAATGAGCGTTTCTGTTGTCAACATCCTTTTGGACGGTGAATTCTAAGTCCCCATTACCTTGCAATAAAGAATTTCCTTTGGAATCGCCTTTAAACGTTTTACCTCTTATCCTAAAAGTATGATATGCTTATTGATCTCCACTCTCTTACAAGAAAGGTTAACACTATTCATTCTTTTCTGATACTGTGCAATTCTATATAATTTCATTAGATTTCTCGTGCATCTTCTCCATTTCATAGATAAGATACGATTGTTGAGTTTGTTTGCCCTCATTGCTTAAATTATCTAGAGAGATAATATTCTTGACAATCTCCTGTGCACCCGTGGAACAGAATATCTTTCCAAAAGGATGGTGAACAGACCTGCAAGCACTACTTCAGCTGTGGTGTATCCACGGTTCGTCAGCAAATTTCCAATGTGCGAACTCTACCATCTTAAAGTACAAGGATAGCAGATTGATAGGAACACTGTCACCTTCTTCTGTGGCATTAGAGGGGGTGAATTCTACTGGCTTTGCCAATGGTACCCACCTCCCTCGGAAAAAAAAATCAAAGTTCCATCATAGCCTCCCTGCACTTACAGTCAGTGCGTCAGCTAAGAAAGTCAGATTTCGCATGTTTTTCTGCCCAGCTTATCTGTCTGTCTAACCTACATGAGAGTTCTGTTGAGTTTCAGAGCATATCTCTGTTTGCACAAGGTTCTAGGAGCTTGTCTTTACTTGTCTGATTTACCGTCTATCTATCTGAATTGTCTCTTGCTGCTTTACAAATAATTGTTCCCATATATTCATTGCGATTTGCCTGC
>NW_025178593.1:0-2200 GCF_004010195.1 Chiloscyllium plagiosum | reverse complement strand
AAACACTGAGTAGAAGACTCCCGCCATTCCATCCACCCCACCAAAAAATTCCTGAAGTCCATGAAAGACTCGAAGATAGAAGAGGATGAAATAATGGTCTTCTTTGATGTCACAGCCGTGTTCACATCAACCAACATCAACCTGACCAAGGAAACACTGACTACGCTATTAGAAGACTCAAAGACACATACACCAAACACCACCAAATTCATCAGCAAGGGCAGTATCGTTAAGATAGCGGACCTATGCCTCACCACCCACTTCAACTTCAACAGAAAAACCTACAGAACAACGAACGGAATACCACCCATGGGATCCAATAACTCTGCTTAGCATCCAACCCAAATTTTGGGTCTGCTATTTGGACGACTCCTTTGTCATCACGAAACGAAACAAATTAGAGAAAACTTTCAACACCATCAATAATAGCTTCACTGGCATGACATCACTAAGGAGGAGAAAAACAACAACAAGCGGTCATTCCTAAATGCCACAGTAGAGCGAACAGTAAATGGGGAACTTCAAACTTCCATCTACAGGAACACTACACATACGGATCAAATATTGAACTATAGAAGCAATCAACAAAACTTCCACAAACAAAGCTGCATTAGAATATTAGTCCAATGAGCCACCACACGCTGTAGCACAGAGAAACTGCGTAGAGCAGAGGCAAATCACCTGTAAAGTGTATTCAAAAAGAAGGGGTACCCAATGAACACAATCCGCAGATCTCTTAGCAACAAACCCGAAGAATCAGACAAAACAAGTCCGAAAACTCTAGCCACTACTTAAACCCTAGCTACTGAGACCCCTTGGAATCATGGCATCCCACAAACCCACCAACATTCTAAAGTAGCAGCTAATGAAATTGAAAGAACGTATACAAACAACAAGCAAAACCAATGCCATTCATAAAATACTGTGCAGGACTGTGAGAATCATGACATGTTGGGACCAGTAACAGTCAATCTGTTAGTTTGAACATTGTTCTGGAAAAGGGCAGGCCTGTTAACAAGCCAATGTTATAAGTTGTGACAAGGTCAATTTTGATGCTATAACGCATGAACTTTCAAAGATGTTTGGCGTAAGCTGTTCACAGGTAAAGGGACCCCTGATAATTGGGAGTCTTAGAAAAGCAAGACGACGAGAGTTCAGGGACAGCATGTTTCTGTTACTGTGAAGGGCAATGCTGGCAGGAGTAGGAAACAGTACATGACAGGGGATATTTAGGATTTGCTAAGTGAAATGTTGGCGAGTTATCTCAGATGTAGGCAGCTGGTATCAAGTCATCCCTTGACGTGCATTTGGGGTGTAGGATTACACTTATGAGGAAAATCAGGATAGAAAGAAGGGGGCATAACATTGATTTTGCAAATAGATTTAATGATAATCGAAAGAGATTCTACAAGTATATTAAGGGCAAATGAGAAATTAGGGAGAAAGTTGTATCCCTTAAACACCAACGAAACATCTACGAGTGGAACTACAGGAGATGAAAAAGGTTTATTAGGTTTATTATCACAAATACTCACTTGAGTACAGTGAAATTTTCACAAGTCGCAACATGACACACAAGTTTCGGCACAAAGGCAAGCCACCTCAGGTACAGAATCGTTGTTCAAATCAGAACACACAATGAAAACAAAGTTAAATATAATACATCACAGGCATTTGTATAAAAGTGTAAAAACGAAGAAACAGTTAAACGTTCGTCAATACAGTCCAGCATAGTCAGCATAAGTGCCTGGCCATGCTGGGTTCATACACGTCACAAGGACTCGACCTCCCCCTCTCCACTGCTTTACAGCCTGCTCCTGCTCGATTGGTGAGATCCTACAGAAATATATCGGGTCCGTATTTACTGTGTAGAAAGGCATGGGAGCTAAGGAATTGGGAAAACAAACACATACAATAATATTTTGAAATGAGGCCATATTACCGATGCGGAAGTGCTGCAGGTCTTCAAATTCGTAAACAGGGATAAATGCTGAGGATCTCTTGAAGAGTACATTGTGGGAAGCGAGGGAACAACCAGCAGAACACGTTGCTGAGATATTTCTACAATGCATCACAATTCTGAGGATGGTCAATGGACCCAAAACACTAACACTGGTATCTCTGCACTGATGCTGCCAGATCTACTGAGCCTTTCCAGCAATTTTCATTTTTTTTTCCGTTTTACGGCATCCACAGTTTT
>NW_025178592.1:1011-2200 GCF_004010195.1 Chiloscyllium plagiosum | reverse complement strand
GATAGAGTGGTCAAGAAAGCATATAGTATGCTTGTCTTCATTGGACGGGGTATTGTGAACAAAGAGCTGGCAAGTCATGTTAAAATTGCACAAGACATTGGTTCTGCCGTGTTTCGAATAATGTGCACAGTCCTGATCACCAAAAGGATGTGGACGCTTTGGAGAGGGTACAGAGAAGGTTTACGAGGATGTTGCCTGGTATGGAAGGTGCTAGCTATGAAGAGAGGTTGAGTAGGTTTGGGTTGTTTTCATAAGAAAAAAGGAGACTGAGGGGGGACCTGATTGAGGTTTACAAAATCATGAAGGGTATAGACAGGGTGGATAGAGACAAGCTTTTTCCCAGGGTGAAGGATTCAATAACGAGAGGTCACGCTTTCAAGGTGAGAGGTGGAAAGTTTAAGGGGGATACACACGGCAAGTACATCACACAGAGGGTTGTGGGCGTCTGGAACCCGTTGCCAGCAGAGGTGGGAGAGGCAGGTACGGTAGATTCATTAAACATGCGTCTGGACAGATGCATGAGTAGGTGGGGAACAGAGGGATACAGATGGTTAGGAATGAGCCGACAGGTTTAGACAGTACATTTGGATCAGATCAGGCTTGGAGGGCTGAAGGCCATGTTCCTGGGCTGTAAATTTTCTTTGTTCTAATTAAGGATTTAGCCGAAGCTGACTTCTGAGAAATATCGGAAGTTTTCTGATCTCTGGTTGGAAGGTCCCATGTGTAAACTGCCATCCCGTGTGTACATGGCTGTGCCTGGGCAATGGGCAGGAAGGAGGATGGAGACCCGAGCTCATGTTGTATGTTCCCAAGTTCACTCTGTTTTCTGCACAAAACCAGCTTTGGTGGATGTATCTCCCAGGCACGATGATAAAACACCAGGACAGCTCAGTCAGAGACACCTCATCACTTTGCTCCCAGTAAGTATGACGACAGAAAAATGGAAGGAGAACAAACCATAAACAGATGACTTAATCCTTTTGTTAAGCAATCCCTGATCCCAGGGAGAGTCATTAAACCATCAACCCAATTAAATGGTGATTCCAATCCTTCGGAGAACAAAGCATCAGAGGTGAAGTGTTTTCGCTGGATGGTAAAGGTACCTGATGTTACTTTGACATTGAACTAAATAAATACATTTATTAACATATATATCATTTATGTATTAAAATTTATATAAATTTATTTA
>NW_025178592.1:0-944 GCF_004010195.1 Chiloscyllium plagiosum | reverse complement strand
GGTAAGCAGCAGGTTAGCATGTACGCAGGAGGGTTTAAGTTCATGGCAGAATAGGAAAGATGCAAATATGAAGAATTACTCAGGAGATATTAGCGATGTTGTGAATCATGAGGGTAAGAAAGTGAGCATAAAGGCACTTTACCCAAATGTCTGTAGCATTCGTAACAAGGTTGATGAGTCAATGGCACAAACCATCGTCAACGAACATGATTTGGTCGCCATCTCGGAGACATGGCTGCAGAATGGTCATGACTGGGGTCCCAGACTATTCGGAAGGACAGACAGGAATGCAAGGGAGGTCTGATATTCCAGAATGACATCAGGGTAGTGCTGAGCCATGATATAAGTTCTGTGGAGCATGTGATTGAATCCTTTTGGGTGGAAATGAAGAATTCCAAGAAGGAAAAGTCACTGATTGACGTAGTCTATAGGCCAGCACATATTAACATCACATTGGGGCAGGAGCAAAAATGATATGGCTATTATCATGGGGATTTTAATCTGCATGTCGATTGGTCGAACCAGCTCGGTCAGGGTAGCCTTGAGGATGAGTGCGTTGAGTGTATCCATGGTCGTTTTCTTGAACAGCATGTAATGGAACTAACGAGGGAGCAGGATTAATTAATGACCTGATAGTCAGTGATCCTCTTGGAAGGAGTGATCACAGTTTGGTTGAATTTAAAGTACAACTGGATAGTGTGAAGATAAATTCCAATACCAGGGCCCTGTGCTTGAATAAGGGGGACGATGCCAGAATATCTGGTTACAGTAGACTGGGAACAGAGACTTCATAGTGCGAAAGGGGACGAACAGTGGAGGACCTTCAAAGAAAGTTGTCAAGGTGCTCAACAGAAGTATATTCCAGTGAGGAGGAAGGGCGGTAAGAGGAGGGGCAATCTGGCATGGGTGCCCAAGGAAATAAGGCAGGCTATCAAAGTGAAAGA
>NW_025178591.1:0-2200 GCF_004010195.1 Chiloscyllium plagiosum | reverse complement strand
ATGCAATGTTATGTTTTGATGGATGTTTATATGATATGATGATGTTTGCTTGTGTGGCAATCTTTCCCAAACCATCCCCTGATAAGCTTGTTTGTGTTATTGTTTGTGGATGCTTGCTGACGCTTGTGCCCATTCTCCTTATTTAATAAACGCCCCTCTATTTGTTCATCTATGCACTTGTGTGTCTGCATGTGAGACTCTGAATTTGTGTGTACGTGTGATATGGTATAAATGCTGATCAATGTGTTTTAAAAATAACTAATTAAGCTGCCTCTTGTCATCGTATGTTTGTGATTCTGAAAATGGGAAAATAATGATATTAATATTTATCTCCGTGCACTTACATGCCTGCGTGAGTTGACATGTGGGAGGACATTTTTCAAAATTTGTATCTCTGTGTTCATGCATGTATGTCTGTATGCATTGTGCTGTATGAATGTATATGTATTCATGCCCATTTGTGTGTTACCGTGTGTCTATGTTTCTCATAGTTATGTGTGAGTATCCCTGTTCATTTGGGCAAATGATTTTCATTCGGTGTATGTGAGTTTTTGTATGAGCATAGGTGAGTGTTCAAGTACCACTTGTATGTGTGGCTCTGTGCGAGCATGCATGTGTGACATCTTATCTATTTGCACATTTGAGTGTGCACATAAATATGTGTCTTTAGGTGAGAGCCCGTATATATGTCATTGCGTGTGTATTTGCGATCATCTCTCTGTATCTGTTCTTATACCAGACTGCAATTTTTATTATTCTGATTTATTGTTCTAATTTTACTGGATTGCCCATAATTAGATTCGACATTGGTGTTGCAGGAAACATTTCCCATCGTCGTGGAGAGATAAGCATTTTATGAGCAACTCTTCTGTTGCAGTGATAGAATTTCTGTCTCTGAGAGAAAAGGCGTGTGTTCAAATCCCCACTGCCCCAGAGATAACATTTCTGAATATGTTTATTAGAAAATGTCTACTTGTGTTCTGTATGTGAAACAAAATGATATCAGGTATTCGAATACCAGAATTGATCCCATGTGCTCCAGAAAACTGAGACAAAACTATGGAATTCAAACCGGGAAGATGCAAACACCAGTTTTGGATTATGGGAATCAATGTTAATCATTTGTTTACAGAGCCAAGCGTGTCCAACATGTTTCAAACGTATTATTTTGAATGGAAGTGTTAAATCTTTGGACAGTAAGCAAGAAGCTGACTGTTCCTGTTAGTAACTGGGTTACATTACAGAGGACATCTACCATGAAAACTCTGCACAGGGAGCAAGAGGACAGACCATTCATCGTTCCCCTCCCCTGGGCTCCACGACAACTTATCTGTCAATTCTCTTTGATGTGACAGTGAAGATACATTCTGTCAACTCATGCGCTGGTGCAAGATCCCTGGAATTTCCCCAGACATAAACGTTACATTCAAACTGTTCTGCACTCTTTACGATTGGTAAGTTCCAATCAAATTTAATTTTAAAGTGTCTTAAATTTACATTTCCAATTGGTGCAATGTGGCAGTTTAGAACTGACATGAATTTTGTAAGAATGTCCAATCGGGGGAATCAAGAACACCAAGTTCAAAGGGGAATAAAATGCCCATATTCTAGCAGACTCGCCTCTTGGTCGTTTGTTCTGTGTCAGACTACTCTCCTACGAACCTGACCTTGAATGTTTTTTTTAAAACAGATGGATACGGTACTTGGCGGAATCCTGCAATGAGTGAGCTTTACTCTGTCTCTGACCTAGGGTGTATCTGAGCAGAGAACATTAACTGCACAAGACACTCGTCCTAGAACTGTTAATAATCCACTTTAACTATACAGATGCAATGTAAGTCAGAGTGAGAAACAACTAATTCAGTATTTAACTCACAACTGGAGGAAAAATAACTTTCTTACTTTTGTTGAATTATTAAATGCAACTTTGAGATTTTTATTGACATGAATTAACAGTGTCCATCAGTGCAAGTGAAATGTTTATGAAAATTGGTTTACCGCTGGATTTGTCGACTGTTCTGTTGATGATCTTCAATGGAATCGCTTCATGTCCCACCACACAGGAGTAAGAAATAGCGCTGGCCCACTCTTCCGCTGTAATGGATAACAGGCTGTACATGAAGAAGGAGGTGTTGTCACTCTCCGCCATCACCTCGGTGCTCTTGTCGATACTGGGATTCACTGGCTTGTCATTGTTTGT
>NW_025178590.1:1298-2200 GCF_004010195.1 Chiloscyllium plagiosum | reverse complement strand
GGATTATCGCAGCCTGGGGATTATCGCAGCCTGGCGTTATCACACCCTGGGGATTATCATAGCCTGGGGATTGTCCTTGAGGATTGTCGCAGCCGGGGGTTATCATAGCCTGGGATTATCACAGCCTGAGGATTATCACAGCTGGGGATTATCACAGCCTGGGGATTATCACAGCCGGGGATTATCACAGCCTGAGGATTATCACAGCCGGGGATTATCACAGCCGGGGATTATCACAGCCTGGGATGATCACAGCTGGGGATTTCACAGCCTGGGAATTATCAAGGCCTGGGATAATCACAGCTGGGGATTTCACAGCCTGGGAATTATCAAGGCCTGGGATAACCATAGACTGGGGTTTATCGTAGCCTGGGATTATAACAGCCGGAGATTATCGCAGCCTGGCGTTATCACACCCTGGGGATTATCATAGCCTGGGATTACCACAGCCTGGGGATTGTCCTTGAGGATTGTCGCAGCCGGGGGTTATCATAGCCTGGGATTATCACAGTTTGAGGATTATCACAGCCGGGGATTATCACAGCCTGGGGATTATCACAGCCTGGGGATTATCACAGCCTGGGGATTATCACAGCCGGGGATTATCACACCCGGGGATTATCACAGCCGGGGATTATCACAGCCGGGGATTATCACAGCCTGGCATGATCACAGCTGGGGATTTCACAGCCTGGGAATTATCAAGGCCTGGGATAGTCACAGCTGGGGATTTCACAGCCTGGGAATTATCAAGGCCTGGGATAACCATAGACTGGGGTTTATCGTAGCCTGGGATTATAACAGCCGGGGATTATCGCAGCCTGGGGATTATCACAGACTGGATTATTACAGCCTGGGGATGACTACAACCAGAGATTATCACAGCCTGGGGATTATCACAG
>NW_025178590.1:0-543 GCF_004010195.1 Chiloscyllium plagiosum | reverse complement strand
TTATCACAGCCAGAGGATTATCACAGCCAGAGGATTATCACAGCCAGAGGATTATCACAGCCAGAGGATTATCACAGCCAGAGGATTATCACAGCCAGAGGATTATCACAGCCAGAGGATTATCACAGCCAGAGGATTATCACAGCCAGAGGATTATCACAGCCAGAGGAATTGTCACAGCCTGGGGTTATCACAGCCAGAGGATTATCACAGCCAGAGGATTATCACAGCCAGAGGATTATCACAGCCAGAGATTATTACAGTCTGGGATTATCACACCCAGGGATTATAACATCCGGGGATTTTCACAGCCTGAGGATTATCACAGCCTGGGGTATATCACAGCCGGGGATTATCACAGCCGGGGATTATCGCAGCCAGGGGAATATCACAGTTTGGGGATGATTACAGCCGGGGATTATCACAGCCAGAAGATTATCACAGCCTGGGGATTATCACAACCAGAGGATTATCATAGCCTGGGATAATCACAGCCGGGGATTATCGCAGCAGGGGATTATCACAGCCTGGGGATTATGACAG
>NW_025178589.1:0-2200 GCF_004010195.1 Chiloscyllium plagiosum | reverse complement strand
TGAAGATCAGATGAATTGGCCATTCTAAATTGCTCACAGTGTTAGCTGCATTACTCAGAGGGAAATGTGTCTGGGTGGGCTATGCTTCCGAAGGTCGGTGTGGACTTGTTCGGCCGAAAGGCCTGTTTCCACGCTATATGGAATCTAATCTTAGAAAAGACATTGACAATTCACCTTGATATTATTAAGCTAGACAGGGCTCAGAAGAAATAAACCCTGATGTTCCTGGGAATGAAGAAATCGAGCTGCAAGGAGAGTCTAGATAGGTGAGACCTTCTTCCCTGGAGAGTATACGATTGAGAGGTGACATTGCAGAGCTTTATAAAATCATGAGGAGAACTGATAAGATGGAGGGCTGATGTTTTTTTATCCAAAAGTGGAGGATTCAAGACAGGGTGATATTTTGGAGGTGAGATGAGAAAGATTCGCAAAAGTCATGACAGGCAATTCTTTTGGACAGAAGCTGGTTTGTGTGAGGAATGAACTTCCAGAGGAAGAGGTGGAAGTGAGTACAGTTACGTTTAAAAGAAATTTGGATCTGTACGTGGATAAATATTTGTTTGGATGGTGTCTAACCACACCCCACGAATGAATCCCTGTTACTTTTCATTCTCTCCCAATGCCTGTGCAGTGGCATGAGGAGCCTAGGAGAGGGTGGCACTGCATCACTTTGAATACAATAGAGACTGTCAGATCTGTTCCACACAGAGACATACAGATACACATGCATGAATTGTTAGGACATCGCCTTGAGCCCTTCTGGCAATTTAAACTAAAAACTTAGAAAAGCTCAACTCGCCTCGTAAGCTGTTAGAATATGAGTGACAGATAACTCCCAAAATCCTCTTTAAAAGATTTTTTTTACTCTGAAAATGAACATTGAGTATCAACTATTCACAACTCTGAGACTCCCTTTCTCTTAACCGCTTATTACCTGCCTCCCATTCTATAACAATATGGTGTTCAAATAAGACATTTACTAAAATTACATCAACATAATTTCAAAATCACACAGCAGCTGTCGTTTTCGGTGTTTTCATCTGGCTGAGAAACTCGCTGGGTTATCATTGTAATTTTACGACGAATATGTATCTCATGAATAGGTATGTTTGATCGAGAGTATTTTCTAATTTATTCGATCTGTGTTGATGGCATTTGCTCTGTCTGCAACTCTCAACTTGCCTGTTTTTTTTAAATATTCCCAACATTGGATCGTCTCATTGTTTCGATGTTGGAAAATGATAAATTCACACTCACTGTGGTTTTTGTGTCGTGGGACATAATTTAAACAGATTGGTTAAATTCGAATTATTTTCAAAACAGCAACTAATTTCACAGGCAAATGTTACATACTTTAATTTTAGTTGACACTCTGTGTCTGCCAGCATACCATATGCACCGACGCTTATAAGCTATTAGTTAATAATGGCATTCACTCTCACTTAAAGCTATAGTACTCGCCTTCAATTTCATGACATCAATACCCTGATTCTACTGCTCCTTGGATGCTTCCTGACCTGCTGTGCTTTTCCAGCAACACATGTTCAGGTCAACAAAGATAAGTGGAGCTTATCCGGATTTCCATCACTTCATGATTTGTCAATATTTCATTCACACAGTCCGGAGTGCATCAGGTTTTTGTTTCTCTATTGACAGCCTTGATTCCATCCGTGGGAATATCTCAGTATTTCATTTACTCATACTAGTGAGTGTGGCAGGTTTTCAGTTGTTTCACGGGGATCATGACTCTATGTCAATCTCAGTGCCTTGTAAATGGTACCAAACCTGGAAGAACAGTAAAGTGTGTGGAAGACAGTGTGTAACTCGAACAGGGCAATGGCATGTTGGTTTAGTGTTCTGGTTTATGGCACATGGCGATCAATGCAGAACAGTGTGAGGTGATGCACTTTGGTAGAAAGGACATGGAAAGACAATTTAAAATAGACCGTAATGTTATCAGGAGGATGCAGGAGCAGAGGGTCATGGATATGTTTGAGCACACAGATTGTTGGAGATGTTAGGGCCATTGGGAAGTGCAGTAAATATCTCAGATTAGTTACGGTATCGGAGATGTTTACAGGCGGCGGTGTAGGAGGGGCATCCGTGCTCCATTCCTGGGGGGTCGTGAAGAAAATGTTGTGAGCCCGCCCTCCTGCCCACCAAGATTTGGAGTATTCCATTTGTACCACTTCGACACAAA
>NW_025178588.1:0-2200 GCF_004010195.1 Chiloscyllium plagiosum | reverse complement strand
TTACAGGAGATACAAAAGTGGCCATTCTATCCAAGAAACACGTAAATCATTGATTCTATCTTAGACCTTTTACACAGCAAGAGGAACAGGCTTGTCACTCTCTCCAGTTTGTTGCACAGGCGGAGGACGAGGCCATTCAGCTCCATGAGTCTGTTCGACAGGAACAGGTTACTCAGTCTCTTGAGCCTGATGCAAGGTAATAGTAGGATGGGGTCATTCGGCCTCTCTCGTATGTTGGACAGAAACAGGCCGAGGTTGTTAAGCGATTCAGGTCTGTCACATCGGAATGAGACATGCGATTCAGCCCCTCAAGCCTGTTCAAGGGAAAGAGGAGATGCCATTCAGTTTCACAAGCTTGTGACATGGAGCAAGAAGTGGCTCATCAGCCTCTTGAGTGTGTTGCACAGGAGGCTGTTCAGTCTCTAGATCCTGTTTAGGGCAATAAGAGTGGAGGCGCGTTTCGTCTGTCAGCCCTGTTGCAGATAACAAAAGCAGGTCATTCAGCCTTTCGAACATGTTATGCCAGAACAAGAGAAGGTTTGTTCGCTGCTGGTGTCTGATATACATTTACAGGAGGAGGCCAATCAGCTGCGAGAGCAAATAATACTGGACTCCGAGTGAACCATGCAGCACATTATCCTGGCACACAGCAATGGGATCAGTTTATTCAACTTCTTTAAATCATTACCACAGCAAATGGGAGGGATCATGAAGTGACAGGCGATTGTTATACTGGAACGAAAGGAGAAAATTCAGTCCTGTTGCAAACAACAAGAAATGGCTATGAAACCGCTGCGCTGTAGACATTTTATGCAAAAAGACAGGGTACATGTCTGTTGTTGGAAACAGGCAGAGACCAGAAACTCCTCCGATTCCACTGTCGGGATGTGGGAGGAGATTGTTAATTTTCAAAGAGATCTTTCAGCCCCTTCAAACAATTGCACATAAACAGGAGTATTCTATCCGCTTTAAAACCTATTCTGCAACAAGAGGTGAAGGGCATCCAGATGTTGGGCCTCACTCAGGGACAGGAGCGAGACTGTCAGGTCCTGGAGGTGGTAACACTGAAATACAACGAGGACAAAGGAACAGAAGGAGATCATTCAGCCACTCAAGGCCCCTACACATCAATCAGAGCACAAACTGTGACAATTACACAGGAAATTGAAGGGAACATAAGAATTATAGAAAGGGAGGAAGCATTTGAACAATCATGGCCATAAAGAAAAAAAATATTGAGAAGCTGACTGGGACTGAAGGCAAGCTAATTAATAGCACAACATTTGCAAAGCCAAACTGCAACCTAAGAGACAGCATGGTTCTGCGGAGGGGTAATCATGTTTGAATCATTTGCTCGAGCTCTTCAACAGATTTGACAGGCAAGGCGGAAAGTGAAGTTCCTGTTGATGTTATGGATCTGGATTTCGAGAAGGCATTTGACAAGGTGATGCATGTAAGGTTAATCCATGATGTATATTAAATACATTTAGAAGATACTTAGATCGAGACTTGGGTAAACAACAAAATGCAGACAGAACGAATAATTGGTTTCATAAATGTCACAGGGTGATAGAGTCATAGAGATGTCTAGCACAGAAATAAACCGTTCGGTTCAACTTGGCCATGCTGGCCAGCTATTCCAACTCAGCTAGTCCTACCTGCCAGCACCCGGAACATATCCCTCCAATTCATTCCTCGTCATAGACCCATCCAGATGCCTTTCAAATGTTGCAATTGTACCAGCCTCCACCAACTCCTCTGGCAGCTCATTCCATACACATTCCTCTACGTGAGAAAAGTTGCCCGTTAGGTCTCTTCCACATCTTTTTCCTCTCACCCTAAACCTATGCCCTCTAGTTCTGAACTCCCCCAACCCAGGGAAGACGCCTTGTCTATTTATCCTATCCATATCCCTCATGATTTTATAAACCTCTATAAGGTCACCCCCTCAGCCTCTGATGCTCCAAGGAAAACAGCATCAGCCCATTCAACTCTCCCTGTACGTCAAACCCTCCAACCCCGGCAACATCATTGTAAATCTTCTATGAACCTTTTCAAGTTCCACAACTTCTTTCCAATAGAATGGGTACCAGGATTGCACGCAGTATTTCAAAAGTGGCCTAAACAATGTCCTGTACAGCCGCACCATGACCTCGCAACTCCTTTGACCAATACTCTGACCTATCGAGGAAGGCATACC
>NW_025178587.1:0-2200 GCF_004010195.1 Chiloscyllium plagiosum | reverse complement strand
TACCCTTCTGCAGCACAACAACTCTCTCAAAATAATGTCTTACCTCAAAGTTGTGCATGACCTTGGGTATCCTTGATTTCCTTCACTCCACTATGGGCAGCCATGCCTTCACCCCACAATGGGCAGCCATGCCTTCACCCGACAGTGGGCGGCCATGCCTTCATCCCCCCAATGGGGCAGCCATCCCTTCATCCCAAATATGGTGGCCATGCCTTCACCCCACTATGGGCAGCCATGCCTTCACCCCCTTATGGGCGGCCATGCCTTCACCCGACAGTGGGCAGCCATGCCTTCATCCCACTGTGGGTGGCCATGCTTTCACCCCACTATGGGTGGCCATGCTTTCACCCCACTATGGGTGGCCATGCCTTCACCCCACTATGGGCAGCCATGCCTTCACCCGACAGTGGGCAGCCATGCCTTCACCCCGTTATGGGCGGCCACGCCTTCACCCCCTTATGGGTGGCCATGCCTTCACCTAACAGTGGGTGGCAATGCCTTCACCCCCCAGTGGGTGGCCATGCCTCACTCCACAGTGGGCGGCCATGCCTTCACCCCAGCATGGGCAGCCATGCCTTCACCATTTTATGGGCAGCCATGCCTTCACCCAGCAGGGGGCTGCCAAGCCTTCACCCCCTTATGGGCAGCCATGCCTTCACCCCACAATGGGCAGCCATGCCTTCACCCCACTGTGGGCGGCCATGCCTTCACCCCCCAATGGGCAGCCATGCCTTCACCCCACTGTGGGCGGCCATACCTTCACCCCACTATGGGCGGCCATGCCTTCACCCTACAGTGGGCAGCCATGCCTTTACCCGACAGTGGTCGGCCATGCCTTCACCCCACTATCGGCAGCCATACCTTCACCCCACTATGGGCGGCCATGCCTTCACCCGACAGTGGGCAGCATGCCTTCACCCGACAGTGGGCGGCCATGCCTTCACCCCCTTATGGGCGGCCATGCCTTCACCCCAGTATGGGCAGCCATGCCTTCACCTCTCTATGGGCTGCCATGCCTTCACCCCCTCATGGATGGCCATGCCCTCAGCCCGCTATGGGTGGCCATGCCTTCACCCCGCTATGGGCGGCCATGTCTTCACCCCCTTACAAGTGGCCATGCCTTCACCCCACAATGGGCGGCCATGCCTTCACCCGACAGTGGGCGGCTATGCCATCACCCCACTATGGGCAGCTATGCCATCACCCCATTATGGGCGGCCATGCCTTCACCCAACAGTGGGCAAACATGCCTTCACCCCACTATGGGCAGCCACGCCTTCACCCGACAGTGGGCGGCCATGCCTTCACCCCCTCAGGTGGCCATGCCTTCACCTCCTCATGGGTGGCCACGCCTTCAGCCCGCTATGGGTGGCCATGCCTTCACCCCCTGACAGGTGGCCATGCCTTCACCTCCTCATGGGTGGCCACGCCTTCAGCCCGCTATGGGTGGCCATGCCTTCACCCCGCTATGGGTGGCCATGCCTTCACCCCCTGACAGGTGGCCATGCCTTCACCTCCTCATGGGTGGCCACGCCTTCAGCCCGCTATGGGTGGCCATGCCTTCACCCCGCTATGGGTGGCCATGCCTTCACCCCCTCATGGGTGGCCATGCCTTCACCCCCTGACAGGTGGCCATGCCTTCACTCCACTATGGGCAGCCATGCCTTCACCCCCCTTACAAGTGGCCATGCCTTCACCCCCTTACGGGTGGCCATGCCTTCACCCGACAGTGGGCAACCATGCCTTTACCCCCTTATGGGCGGTCACGCCTTCACCTCCTTATGGGCAGCCATGCCTTCACCCCACTATGGGCAGCCATGCCATCACTCCACTATGGGCAGCCATGCCATCACTCCACTATGGGCAGCCATGCCATCACCCCATTATAGGCTGCCATGCCTTCACCTGACAGTGGGCGGGCATGCTTTCACCCCCTTATGGGCAGCCATGCCTTCACCCAACAGTGGGCAAACATGCCTTCACCCCACAATGGGCAGCAATGCCATCACCCCATTATGGGCGGCCATGCCTTCACCTGACAGTGGGCAGGCATGCCTTCACCCCACAATGGGCAGCCATGCCTTCACCCCACTATGGGCAGCCATGCCTTCACCCCTTACGGGTGGCCATGCCTTCACCCTACAATGGGCAGCCATGCCTTCACTCACTATGGGTGGCCATGCCTTCACCCTTGTATGGG
>NW_025178586.1:1565-2200 GCF_004010195.1 Chiloscyllium plagiosum | reverse complement strand
GTCAGTGAATTGAACAAACGATAAGATCCCGAGCAAAGAGATCCCGTTCCAGGGAGAAGGAGACACTGTTCTGAAAGCCCCTCAGGCCTTCAGTTCAAGGGGTGAATACGTTTTCCCTGCATTGACATTACTTCACGACACAGGATCGGCCATACTTTAGATCAAAATACAGTAAATTCCCAAACTCCGTTTGTCTTCAGGAAACTGGGAGAGAATCCTTCAGGATAGCAATGTTTCCACTCTCTGTATTAGGAACTGGGAAGGAGTGACCTGTGTCTGCTCTCGAGTGATCGAGTGTGTGGGAATGTTCTAGAAACCATCTGTCCTTATGGATGTGTCTCTGTGTGTTTGGGGAGGGAGGGTTTCTTGTGGTTTATGTCACTTTTTTGTCAGTAATTCAGATCTTCCCATTTGTTATTCCAGCTCCAATTATTTTAATAAATCCCTGAATACAAGGACACATTTGAAAATCTCACTGGGTCCCTGATCAAACGGGTCCCTTTGCCTCCAGGCAGATGGATAATATGTTTGTTTTCCTTCCTCACAGTTAACGTAGTGACCATCTACGTCCTGCTTTATAAAGATTGTGGATTGTCTCCATGTGTCAGACGTTACCTGGGGGCCATGGCAGCAGC
>NW_025178586.1:0-948 GCF_004010195.1 Chiloscyllium plagiosum | reverse complement strand
TGTTTCAGCAATGGAGCAGCCTGTCGCTATGGTATCAGACTGAGGGTAGCGCTGGTTTGTGCATCCTTATCCTACGCGGGCGTTACAGGGAAACATTTCAATGTTTCTCACAACTCAGGGGCCAGTGAGAAAAGGCACCATTCCACTGACTGTATCCATCACTTCCATTTGTAAACAATAAAAATATTCATTAAAGCGTGCTGAGCAGCAGAGTGAAAGATTTTGTTGTGTGTCTTTGTGTTGGAGAAGCTGAGCTGGAGAGAGACAGACTCAGCCCCAAATCCTGGTCCTCAGGGAATGGGAGCGCACCGCAGCCAGAGCTCAGGAGCTGGGTTCAAGTGTGACCCCCTCACACTTACTGCATCAATATCATCCTGACCCCCTCACAATTACTACGTCACTGTCACCCTTTCACACCCACACTGACTGCGTCACTGTCACCCTAAAACCCTTACACTCACTGAGTCACTATCACCCTGACCCGCTCACACTTACTGCATCACTGTCACACTGACAACCTCATACTTACTGCGACACTATCCCCCATCCCCCACACGCTTACTTCATCACTACCATCCTGACCCCTCACAATTACTGCGTCACGACCAGCCTCTTCTTCTCAAACTTACTGCATCACTATCACGCTGACACCCTCACACGTACTGGGCCACTATCACCCTGACTCCTCACACTTACTGCGTCACTATCACGCTGATGAACTCACACTTACTGCGTCACTATCAACCTGACCACCTCACAATTACTGTGTCACTATCGCCCTAACCCCCTCACACTTACTGCAACACTATCACCCTGAGCCCAAACACTAACTGGACCACGATCACCCTGACCTCCTCACAGTTGCTGCATCAATGTCACCCAGATCCCCTCACACTTACTGTGTCACTATCACACTGACTGCCTCACACTTACTGGGCCACTATCACC
>NW_025178585.1:0-2200 GCF_004010195.1 Chiloscyllium plagiosum | reverse complement strand
CATATTTACTGGTGTTATAATTTCAAAGTGTCACATGCGCTTGTATTCCTCAGTCTTATTTTGTGATGTTACACTCTGCCCTTGGAAAATGCTGTACAGGTGCAACTCGAGTACCCTTCAATGCTATGGTGTACATAGGTATATGCACTTGGAAAATCCAGGCGAGATAAATGTATCCCCATGCTCCCTGTTAGACCTTCCACATTGTAACGTTTCCTACAGATGTTTGTTATGTTGCATACATAGATTAAGTGTTTAAAAGAGTGCCCAAACTTTACACAGAAATGGTTCCGCCAAGCTCTCTCCTCTCAATGATGGAACATTGCACCCATGACCATTAGCAAAATAACCACCAACGTTCCAATAACAGAAAGCAAGAGTGACGATACTGTCGCTAATAAAGATACATTTTGTCCATTTATGTTTTTGAAAAAAAAAATCTCCAGCATAGGTAACAAGCTGTCTATGAGAGCCACGAGAGTAAATAGCATGTGACACATTTCTTTTAAAATTTGGAACAGCAGAAAACACAAGAGACGAGGCCTCTATATTTTATTATTAATTTGTGGGATGTGGGCAGATGATAGAGGAATGAATTCTGCATCTCCAGCCTGTTACACAGGAAAAATCGAAGTGCATTCAGACCTTCGAATCTGTTACACCTGCACATGATGAGACTATTCAGCCCCTTGAAGTCTTATACAGCAGGTAGCTAATGAGCCCCTCAAGCCTATAACAAAAAAGCCAAAGGAGGGGATGCAGCACCGGTTTCGTATACAGAAACAACAGCATTCATTCAGTATCCTCGCCAGAGAAATTGGAAATGGGAGAGGTCAAAGTAACTGACGGTTATTACATTCCGCCCATCGATCAAGTCACAGGAATTGGAGGAGGAAACAAAACTATTTCAGATTTGTTTATGAGAAACGAGGTGGTTGTTCAGCCACGTGTGTGTTGTGTAAGAACTAAGGATCCATCACTCGTTCAACCCCATTTGACGGAAGCAGGACGAGACCATTCAAAATCCCAAGCCTGTTATTGTGAAATATGAGGACAGAACTTAACAGTCAAACCGTTTCCTAGCAACATGAAAACTCTATAATCCTTCAAAGTATCTGAAACATAAATAGGAGGAGGATAACTGCACATTGAGCCTCTTACTAAGGAACAGGAACAGGACATTCAGGGCATTGAGCTTATTATTTGTGAACATCACGATTACATTTAGTCCATCCACTGTATAAACCAGGAATAGAATTAGCTCATTCTTTCAGTCAGTCCCCTTATAGAAGTCAGAACAGGTTTTTTACAGCCTTAACTCCGAGAGACGTAAATTGAATGTAAAGGTTATAGAAAAGGAAGAAGTTCGAATAGCTCTGTTCACTTGGGAGTAAAAGTAGTGAGTAAGCTATGCAGAACTAAGGTAGATTATTCAAAGAATTATCAAGAATTTACAACAGGAGATTTGTAAAGTTAAAGCACAATCCATCAAAGTCAGCATGGTTTTATGAAAAATAAACCGTCTTGAATTATTTGATTGTGCTCCTTAAAAAAATGTAGAGAACAAGGTGGGTAATGAGGACACTGGAAATTTAATATATGTGGACTTCCAGAAGACATTGAATAAGGTGCTGCAGAAAGGTTTATTCGTAAAATAAGCTTGCATGAGGTTAGGACTAACTTTATTCGTTTGGATAGAGGGATGATGAACGAGCGAATGCAGAGAGGCAAAATTTTGGGGAGCGATAGATATCAGATTTATTCCCCAACTGTTGGCAAATTACGTCACTGAGGCCTAAAAAACTGCAGTAAAATTTGCAGATTGTGTTAATACAGTAAGGAAATAATGTTGCAATAAATATAGGAGAAAATTATAAATGCCTGTGGATATGTTGTTGAAAAGGCCAACAATGAAATGAAATGTGACAAGGGTAAGTATGAGCTTATTAATTTTGGTCAGAGCAATAAAGAGACAATTTGTTGTGTAAAACGAGAGCAACTTCAGAGTGCTTAGATGCAGATGCATTTGGGTTTCCTCGTACATTTCGCACGCAGATTCAGCAGGTCATGAGAAAAACAAGTGCAACATCGACGTTCATTTTGAAAAGAGCGTAAAAGTAGGAAAGCGTTTTTGCGACTACACAAGTTATTTAAGAGATTGCATTTAGAGAACTGTGTATAATTTTGGTGCCCTGGCTGG
>NW_025178584.1:0-2199 GCF_004010195.1 Chiloscyllium plagiosum | reverse complement strand
CATCGTTTTTTTATTTCGAACCTAACGCCTGATACGCATTTCACAGGACCCCATCCCTTTGTCTACCACTTTCATGTGGGCCAATGTGCAAAATAACCTCTGGCCTTCCACCCTCCCCCTTCAAAATGTTCAGTAACCGCTCAGAGACATCCTTGACCCTGGTACCCGGGAGGAAGCACACCATCCTGGGGTCACTGCTGCAGCCACACAGTCTCCTGTCTGTCCCCCTCACAACGGAGTCTCCTATAATTAGACAGCACGTGGCAAACAGAGACTGGGCTGAACTACCTGCAGTTAGGGCTATATTAGGAAAGTGGAGTATGTTAAAGTGATACAGTGAGAATCCATGGCCAGTGTGTTAATAAAGTGGGAATGACAAAGGCAGCAAGTCCAGTGAATATTGATCAAGTGATATCGTGAGATTGAGAAAGAAAATACAGTGCAATAAAATCAGGTGAAGCCATTCACAAGTATAGAGAGGGCAAGGGGGTCCTTAAAAATGAGGAGCAAGCAATGGCCATGAAATATCCTTGGTAGACACTATTAAGGAAAAGCTACAAGATATTTTATGACTACAATCAGAGTCAGAGGATTCCCAGCTAAAGAGTGCAACCTGTTGGAAACAAAGGGGTAATCTGTACATGGAGCCAATGGAAGTAGGTAACGCCTTCAATTAATACTTCTCATCTATATTCAGGCAGGAGAAAGACATTGTCGCCGCGGATTTCCATTGAGATGGTGAGGTTCGAGAATATGTAAAGATCAATCAGGAAGAGTATTAAATGTTTTCATAGGCATAAAGGGGGAGAACTCCCCAGTGCCCAATGAAATGTATGTCAGGCTGCTATGGGAGGTAAAAAGGGAGATTTCTGGGGCCCTGTCGGATTTATTTAATACTTTGCTGGCCACAGGTGAAGTGTTGAATGACTGGAGGATAATTAACGTGGTTCCTTTGCTCAGGAAGGGCAGCAGGGATAGGCCAGGTAATTACAGAGCAGATAGTCGGACAATCATTGGAAACAGTCCTGAGGGACAATTAGGGATAGTCAGCACGGATTTGGTAAAGGAAGATGGTATCTGATGAATTCAGCTGAGATTGCTTTGAAATCACGAATAAAAATATTGATGGGGCAGTGCAGGTGATGTGTGTTCATTGGAATTCATTATGGTATTTGACAAGGTCCCACATGGAAGGCTGGTACAACAGACCAATGGGATCTAAGGCAAGTTGGCATATTGGATCCACAATTGGTGTAGTGTTGGTGTTGTGCTTGAAATTCTTCCACCAGTGGGTGCACCACAGGGATCTGTGTAGGAACTATTGCTGTTTGTATGTACATTAATACCTTGGATCTGAAAGCAGAAGGTATCTTTAGCAAGTTTGCAGATGACATGAAAGGTGAGGGTGTTGTCCACAGTGAGGGGGATGGTCTCAGGCTCGTCTGAAGGTTGAGGCTGGGGCAGAATTTCAAGGGAGTCTTTTAAATAGACAAGGCAGGCAAGAGCATAGCAGGCAATAAGGGAAAAGTGATCAGTTAAACTACTTTATTTCAACATGACAGGCCTAACAGGTTAGGCAGACAAACTTGGTACATGGACATGGGAGTAGGACACCATAGGTATGACAACAACACAGCTGAGGGATGGACAGGACTGACAGCTCAATGTTCCAGGTACAAATTCTACAGAATGGAGAGAACAGGAGGTGAGAGAGGAGGGGGATTGGAGTTTTTGATCAGTGAAACATCACTGCAGCACTTAGAGAGGATATTCCTGGGGATAGCCCAGTGATGCTGTAATGGTGGAAATGAGAAATGAGAGTTGGTCATCACTTTGATATGACTGTAATACAGGCCTTCAATAGTCAGTGGGAAATTGAGCAGCAAGTATATCGGAGATCGCAGATATCTGTAAGAAGGATAGAATTATTATGGTCGGGGATTTTAACTTTCCAAACTTAGACTGGGATTGCCAGAGTGTTCAGAGCTTGGATAAGAGGGATTTATTAGGCATGTTCAACAAAACTGTCCCAGTCAGAATGTAAATGGTCAGACTACAGGAAGGGGTATAACCTGACCTCGCCTTGGAAAACAAGGTAAGGAAAGGGACTGAGATGTTCGTGGGGCAACACTTTGGCAAAGTCACAACAATCGTATTAGTTTGAATATAGCGATGGAAAAGAACATGGCTGGTCCACTA
>NW_025178583.1:1176-2199 GCF_004010195.1 Chiloscyllium plagiosum | reverse complement strand
ACTAGATCTTGGGGATGTATCCACCTTTTTTGCGTTTTAAGTTGTCCAGCACAACTTGCCAAAGCTATTGCATGTCACATTTTTGCCCTCCCAATTTCCCACTTCAGTATGTGTCTCCTGCCCTTATACTCTTCCAGGAATTCACTTGATCTCTGCTGACATGTGCTTCCTTCTTTTCCTTGACCAAAACCTCAATTTCTGTAGCCATCCAGCATTTCCTGTACCAACCAGCTTTACCTGTCAACTGAACAGAAATCTATCGTCTCAGGGCTCTCGTTATCTCAGTTGAAGAAAATTCTGCTCTTTCTCCAAGACATCCTTGACCCTGACATCAGACAGGAAACGTACTATTCTGATGTCTCATTCTTGGCTTCAGAAACCTCTGTCTGTGTCTCTGATTAGAGAGTCGATTATAGACTCACAATATTTCTGTTGTATCTTCCCTTTGGTGCAGACACAAAGCCAGACAGTTTGTCCTGGTTTCCAGCCGTCATCAATCAAGGGAGCGGACATGTTGCTGTGCAGCACCGCACTACATTGATCTTACACCCGCACCATGTGACAACAGTGTCCAGTTTGTATGAATGGTGTCATCCACAGTGGAATAAAATGAATGGAACGATATCGGTATCATTGACAGTCACACATTACACCCCATGGGACACACATCGACACTTCCTTAGCAAGTCTTCTGTAGCGATATGTCTTCTCTCTTTAGAGAGCGAACAGTCCCTACCAACTTTGCTCGACCTCACTCTTTCTGTCAGACCTTAACTTGATTCCTTTGGTTAAGGATAACAGACCATGTTTTTGGCAAACCCCAGATTTGGCCTTCCTCCACTTCATTATGTTCCTTTTTGTTACCAACATGTACCAGTTTATGTTGACAAAATGGCTTCCTCCTCAGTAATTATCTCCATAGCAGCCTCAGGACTGTCTTGCTTCTGGAAGCCTCTCAGCTGGGTCAAAGGTTTAAACATTCTTTATCAGCTCACACAGGCACCATGGAACTAACTCAAAGCT
>NW_025178583.1:0-597 GCF_004010195.1 Chiloscyllium plagiosum | reverse complement strand
AGCTCCAGGGGCAGGAGAGGACACCCTGACACCAGACCATGCCAGCCTTGTGTTATGGAGCAAGCCAGATCCCCTCAAAACATTTCAAAAACTAGCCCAGCCCCCAATTTTGCTCTGTGTTTTAAGTAGGTGTAACATGGATATTCCAGGAGGGATGCAGTTGGTCAAACAACTTAGTTCGAAACAAAAGACAATTTATTTACGTAATTACTGAATGAAACATACACAAGAGAGAACAGAATATAGAATATCTTAACATATCTGAAATAAAGCTCACAGATTATGCCAACGTAACGATGCTGATCCAAATAATTGCAACAATCCCCATAAACATGCTTTGTCAAAAAAGAAGGTAAAATCAAACCCAGGGTCTTACAGGAGAGAGAGAGAGATGGCAGTGAGTTTCAGCATGGAGCACCCTTCTCCATGGAGCTGTTTCTTGAAGCAGCAGCCTCAAACCTGACGAGCAGCTCTGAACCCAAACCAAAACCAGCACAAAGCTGAGCTGGGAGAACTGGCCAATCCCCTTTCAATGTAAAAATGTTCTGTTTTATACTCAAAAGTCTTTTGTCTGAGGCAGTATCTGTTAGCTATAAT
>NW_025178582.1:0-2199 GCF_004010195.1 Chiloscyllium plagiosum | reverse complement strand
GGATCTATTCTGCTCTTTACTGTTGGACAATGCTATGGTTGAACTCTGAGAGACTGAATGGAGCCTTGTGGCCGGTGAGATCCGCGTTAGAATCAAATATTTAACAGCATGATCGACTATCCAAACTGCTCAGAGAGTGTTTCCCTCACGTCCTTGAAATGGAGTTATTTTTGTTCATCGTGTCCAGCTCCACGTTTTTAGCCTCGGGTTCTTGTATCCCTGAGGAGAGATTAGGTTCCAGCTGAGACTCATCCACTGGGTTACTCTTAAAGTCTGAACAATAAGAGGCATGTTACACAGGGCTCTTGAGTTGCCATGGAAGTATTCCTATCTTTGATCCAGGAGGTCTGGGTTCATTTCGCACATCTTCTCATCAAACCAAGGGCGCATTAAGCCAATTTTGAGAAGTCAGCCATGTTTTGTTTTGGAGTAAGAATGGTTGCTGTTTGTTGAGGCTATCATTGACATGGCGAAAAACAGCAATCCATTGCATTTGTGTAGACTTGGTGCGTGTTTGCATCTTTGAGCGAGGCGGGGAGATTATGCCATTGCTTCTGTTTTCCTGTTTGCTCTGCTGTGCGCATCTTTTCTGTTTCCATATCTACTTCCAACGCTGCATGGCATGCCTGAGTAAGGTTCCAGATCCCCTTCACACTCATCCCCTTCTCTGGATGATTTTGATGACTCTAGGAATTCCCTGGTTGTTCTCTCTTTGGCATGGCACTCAACCACAGATTCAATCAATAAGCACATCGACCTGGACCCAATATACCTGCCACTGCAGCGGACAGCTGGAACTGACAACCGGAAGTGGCAGATGCAAATCACTATAAATACTGGAGGAGACATCACAGAAGAGCTTCACAGGAGGCTCGCAAGCACTGAGGATGTCACCTAGACAGGGACGAAACGTCTGCAACACAAATTCCCAGCTCGGCGAACAGAACCAAACAACTAAAGGTTACCGTTAACCAGACTTAAAGGCGAATTTCCTCATTCTCCAACTCAGCCTTCTCCCAGTTTCCATTTCTCACAGTTTCTGAACCTCCCCCAGACCCAAACATTTATTGAAAGCAGACCTGTAGTTTTTCTTCCCATCCTCTGTTACCAGTAACTACCCCTCAACCAGACCAGCCCCTACTTTGTCCTGAACTTTGAGATCTGACTGTGCGCAATTGCCTTCTCTCCCCTATTAAAACAGTGGCAAAACTCATTCAAGATTACATGTACATCCAATATTCTAAGATGTCCTGGGATTCTGGAAGGTTTTGTCAGTTATTTGCTTGAGATCTGCACCTTTCCTGATCTATCCCCTCCTCTACAGCTATCTCTGCTTTTATCTCTCTCCACTATTCTTTTTGTTTCTATCGATCTGCCTGTCGCTATCTCGCTGCTTCTACCTGATTATTCCTTCTCTCTCTCTCTCACTTTCTCTCCCTCCCTCCATTTTCTCCATTCAATACTTTTTACAATCTCTTTTCTGTTTCTCAATTAGTTTTCCTACCTTGCTGTATTCCTACGTATCACCCTCTGTAAACAATCTTTAAACTTTCCACCTTCATATCATTGCTGTTGCATTAATGTTGACATTGGGTAGCTCAATTGGCTGGATTTCTCGATTGCACTGCAGAGTGATGCCAATAATAAAAGTTCAACTCCTGTTCCAGGCGAGATAAAGTTCGAAAGAGAGAAGATGAGGAGTAGGCATTTTGGCCCCTCAAACCTGCTTTGATATTCAACAGGATCATGTGTGTTCAAACATTCCTCCCATCCCCTTTCCTGCCCTGTCTCCATAACCTTTGGTTCCCCCGTCTGATCGAGAATCTCTCTCTCTCAGCCTTAAATATATGGAGGTATTATGGCCCACATGGCTCTCTGTCACAAGGAGCTACAAATCTTTACAATCCTTTGAAGGAAGAACATCTTCCTCCACTCAGTCTGCAATTGGAATTCCTTCATTCTGACAGTCAGTTCCTTGTCTCCCCAATAAGGGGGACGCATTCTCTCAGCATATTTCCTGTCAAGCCTCTTAAGAATCCTGTATATTACAGATGAGATCACTTGTCATTCACTTAAACTCCAGCAAATGGAGTCCAAAGTGCTTTAGACTTTGGTCAGAATGCAAACTCTTCATTCCAAGAATCTTCCCAGCGTAAATTCTTTGATCTGCTTGCAATGAAGTTATGTATTTCCTTAAAC
>NW_025178581.1:0-2199 GCF_004010195.1 Chiloscyllium plagiosum | reverse complement strand
GTGTGAGGAAAGCAGAGCATCCAGAATAAGCTCTTGCAGACACTGGAGAGTACGCACCAGGAGGCTATTTGGTTCAAAGGTCGCGTATGGTAGTTGTCAGTGTCTTTTGTTCCAGATGTTGAATTCGGTTGATTTAAAAAGTGTTTTGTGTATAAAGATTCTTTCAGTCACCATGAGCTCTCTGTGTGTGGAAGAAGTAAAGTTTTACAAAAGGTAATGAAGGCAAAGCTGTAGGAATTGGCAGACAAGCTGGAGTTTGGGTTGCGATTGTCTGTGAGAACATGAGAGATAATTACAGCTGTAGCTCGGCAATTACATTTGGAGGATCTGCCATCAGACCCTTTAGAAATGGCTCGAATTCAATTTCAAATGAGGCACCGTGAACATGAGAAGGAATTGAAACAGTTTGAATTATGATGAAAAGTAGAAATAAAAGAAATGGAAATGAAGAAAAAGAGAAAAAAAGAGAGAAGAAAAGCAGAGAGTTTCAACTTCAAAACTTAGTAATTAGAGAGTAAAGTTGACATAGAAGGTGGTGATGAAGGTAGATGGGAGCCTGGATGAGGAGGATAGTGAGGTTGAGCAACCCTATAGTAGCCAAAGGCATGATGTTGAGATACACCCAGGCATTATCTAAATTTGATGAGAAGGATGAGTGAGAATTTTTTATTTCATTTGAGAAAGTGGTTAAACAAATGCAGTGCCCAGTGACCATATGGATTTAGTTGATCCAAACAAAGCTGATAGGTATTTGCATCCCTATCAGAGGAGGTATCTGAGGAGTATGAGGAGATGTAGAAAGCCATTTGAAATGCATGCAAGCTTGTGCCAGAAGCCAACAGACAGCGTTCCAGGAATCTAAAATAGCGTCCCTGGTTAAACGCACATTGACTTTGAAAGAATCAAAAGAAATAATTTTGAAAGGTGGGTAAGGGTATTAAAAACTGAGCAAACTAATGACACTCTTAGAAAGATTCTTATTTTGGAGAAGCTCAACAATTCACTTCCTGCAGTCATGAGAACTCGTGTGGAAGAGCAGAGAGTTAAAATGCCAAGATTAGAAGCTGAAATAGCTGATGATGATGATTTAGTTCAGAAATCAATGTTTGGTTCCTGTGAGGGATTAAGAACAATGTGCAAGATCTTCTTAAAACATATCCCTGTGAGAGTAAGGTTTATTGGCATACGCCAGGAGAAGCCGGTAAAGAGGTTACAGCATTAAGAGGCACATAAGCATGTAATTCTTTTATGCTGAGACATGAGGAGCATTGGAGAGATGAGAAGTGCTCCATTATGTAACGTGTGGTTGAACCGTCCAGTGGAAATATCAACAGATTTATTCCACAATGGGGAAGGGGGCCTTGAGCTTGACGTTGGCGTCACAACATTTCTGCATTTAAATTGTGAATAACATACCTGAGACAAATTTTTTTATCACTGATCGTGATCCTTAAAGTGTTTGGAGAGGTCTGGGGAGAATCATACCAGTCTGTTTCGATTGAGCTTATTATTGCTGCCATTCAATTTGAAATTATACAGTTGACAGGGCGAGAAAACCTTAGTTTTGATGGAGACTTGGATGAAGAAAGACAAAAGCATTCTGTGGCAGGAGTAAAATGACTGAAATCGAATCTAGTTGTGAACATTTGTATGCTCAGAGTCAATGTATTATATATATATATATATTATATATGCATTGCCGTCTGCTAATAGAGGAAGGTTGGGAGGTCTAAAATGAATCCATTTTTGAATATTAATGGATCATTTTATTGATGGTGGAGTTGTGAGTATACGATCACTGTAAAAAGGTTATTTTCTCTTGGGTTTTTTTTTGACGAGAGGTTTTAAAGGCAGAGGTGCAGAACTGCTGTCTGAAAACAGTTTAAGTAAATAACTGAGAAAGCCTTTAGGTTTCATTAAAACGGTGGTAACAATGGAAGGGCAGTGGCCAGCTCTCCCAGACCAGGTTTTCTCGTTTTGTTTATAGCTGCAGCATTCAGAAGCTGCTGGGGATCCCAGAAGGGTTGGAAGTGTCAATACATGATCCCTCGTTGCTTTTCTCCCTGAGATCTCTGTTGATGTTGTTTCCCCCTGGATTGGAAAACTGCTGTAAGGATCTGTATTTGAATATATCTTTGTGCCAAGCAGTGTATAACAAGAAGGCACGGTATCTATTGTTTGTGTAAGTGTACAAACATA
>NW_025178580.1:0-2199 GCF_004010195.1 Chiloscyllium plagiosum | reverse complement strand
CAAGAAGGATGGTTACACCTAAATTGGAAGGGGTCTGATGTACTGGCAGGGAGATTTGCTAGAGCTGATCGGGAGGATCTAAACTAGTAAGGGGATGGGACCCAGGGAGATAGTGAGGAAAGATATCAATCTGAGACTGGGACAGTTACATACAGAAGCGAGTCAAACAGTCAGGGCAGGCAGGGACAAGGTAGGACTAATAAATAAAACTGCATTTATTCCAATGCAAGGGGCCTAACATGGAAGACAGATGAACTCAGCGCACGGTTAGGAACATGGGACTGTGAAAAAAAAAACAATGTACAGCTCAGGAACAGGCCCTTCTGCCCTCCAAGCCTGAGCCGATCCAAATCTACTGTCTAAACCTGTCGCCCAATTCCTGTGTATCTGTATCCCTCTGCTCCCCACCTACTCATGCATCTGTCCAGACACATCTTAAATGAATCTACCGTGCCTGCCTCTACCACCTCTACTGGCAACACGTTCCAAACGCCCACCACCCTCTGTGTGAAGTACTTGCCGCGTGTATCCCCTTAAACTTTCCACCTCTCACCTTGAAAGCATGACCACTCGTTATTGAATCCTTCACCTCTGGGAAAAAGCTTATCTCTATCCACCCTGTCTATACCCTTCATGATTTCATAAACCTCAATCACAGCCCCCCTTAAACTCCCTTTTTCTAATGAAAGCAATCCTAACATACTCAACTTCTCTTCATAGCCAGCACCTTCCATACCAGGCAACATCCTCGTAAACCTTCTCTGCACCCTCTCCAAAGCGTCCACATCCTTTTGGGAATGTGGTGACCAGAACTGTACACAGGATTCTAAATATGGCCGAACCAATGTCTTGTACAATTTTAGCATGACTTGCCAGCCCTTATACTCAATACCCCGTCCAATGAAGGCAAGCAGACTATATGCCTTCTTGACCACTCTCTCCACCTGTGCAACAACCTTCAGGGTACAATGGACCTGCACTCCCAGATCTCTCTGCCCGGACCTGCACTCCCAGATCTCTCTGCCCATCAACCTTTCCCAAGGGTCCTCTGTTCATTGTATAATTCGCTCTCGAATTAGTCTTACCAAAATGCATCACCTCACTTTTGTGAGATATCATAGCAATTATAGAAACATGGCTCAGAGATGGGCAGGACTGGCAGCTTAATGTCCCAGGATACAAATGCTACAGGAAGGATAGAAAGGGAGGCAAGAGAGGAGGGGGAGTGGTGTTTCTGAAAAGGGATAGCATTACAGCTGTGCTGAGGGAGGATTTTCCTGGAATAACATCCAGGGACATTAGTTGGGTGGAACTGAGAAATAAGAAAGGGATGATCACCTTATTGGGATGGTATTATCGACCCCCTAATAGTCAGAGGGAAATTGAGAAACAAATTTGTTCGGGGATCTCAGCTATCTGTAAGAATAATAGGATGGTTATGGTCAGGGATTTTAACTTTCCAAACATAGGCTGGGACTGCCATAGTGTTAAAGGTTTAGATGGAGAGGAATTTGTTAAGTGCGTACAAGACAATTTTCTGATTCAGTATGTGGATGTACCTACTAGAGAATCTTGACCTTCTCTTGGGAAATAAGGCAGGGCAGGTGACTGAGGTGTCAGTGGGGGTGCACTTTGGGGCCAGCAACCATAATTCTCTTAATTTTAAAATAGTGATGGAAAAGGATAGACCAGATCTAAAAGTTGAAGTTCGAAATTGGAGAAAGGCGAATTTTGACGGGATTAGGCAAGAATTTTCAAAAGCTGATTGGGGGCAGATGTTCACAGGTAAAGGGACGGCTGGAAAATGGGAAGCCTTCAGAAGTGAGATAATAAGAGTCCAGAGAAAGTATATTTCTGTTCGGGTGAAAGGGAAGGCTGGTAGGTACAGGGAATGCTGGACGACTAAAGAAATTGGAGGTTTGGTTAAGAAAAAGAAGGAAGCATATGTAGGGTATCGACAGGATCGATCGAGTGAATCCTTAGAAGAGAATAAAGGCAGTAGGAGTATCTTAAGAGAGAAATCAGGAGGACAAAAAGGGGACATGAGGTAGCGTTGGCAAATAGTATTAAGGAGAATCCAAAAGATTTTTACATATGCTTTAAGGACAAAAGAGTAACTAGGGAGAGAATAGGGCCCCTCAAAGATCAGCAAAACGGCCTTTGTATGAAGCCACAGAAAATGGGGGAGTTACTAAACGT
>NW_025178579.1:1606-2199 GCF_004010195.1 Chiloscyllium plagiosum | reverse complement strand
TTCTGTGTTCATGTTTCACCTGTAGTACCATTTTGATTACTTACAGTGAGGAAACAGGCCCTTCGGCCCAACAAGTCCACGCCGACCCGCCGAAGCGGAACCCACCCATCCCCCCACCTTTACCCCTTACCTAACACTACGGGCAATTTAGCATGGCCAATTCACCTGACCTGCACATCTTTGGACTGTGGGAGGAATCCGGAGCACCCGGAGGAAACCCACGCAGAGACACGGGGAGAATGTGCAAACTCCACACAGTCAGTCGCCTGAATTGAACCCGGTTCTCTGCTGCTTTGAGGCAGCAGTACTAACCACTGTGCCACTGTGCCGCCCACGGTAGTGGGTAAATAAGTTCTGTTTTGTTGAAAGCTGAGTGGTTTGATCAGCTGCATCACTCCTGGAATATCCACCCGCAGTCTGCCTTTAAAATACATAAAAAGTTCAGTCTGCGCTACCTTCTTAAAATGTTTTGAGTGGGTCTGGACTGGTCCATGACAACAGCAAGATCCCAGTTGCAGGACTGCGGAAACTTTACCTCACAGAGAGAGTCCTTTCGATCCATCATGCCTGGCTCCCCCATTAACTGACCCTGG
>NW_025178579.1:0-1273 GCF_004010195.1 Chiloscyllium plagiosum | reverse complement strand
CCCCCTCGCCATCTCCTGCCCTCTACTTGTCGCCCCTACCCCCACCCCTCCCAGAAAACTCGGGTATGGTATCTGTCTAATTGCTCCCCATCCCCATCACTCACAGATGCACCACCCCTGGGCTGGAGAATATGGTGAGCATGTTCAGAGATGAGCTGGCCTGTTGACTAACCACTGCAAGGTGGAGTAGTTCAGTCACTGGGAAGACAAAAGCAAGCCAGATGTGGTCTGTTCTCCAGCTCCATTACCTGGGAAACCAGGGTCACAACAGTCAGGGAGCGGTGGCTGTTTCCAGGGAAACCAGCATCACAACAGTCAGGGAGTGGTGTCTGTTTCCAGGGAAACCAGCGTCACAACAGACAGGGAGTGGCGTCCGTTTCCAGGGAAAACATCGTCACAACAGACAGGGAGTGGCATCCGTTTCCAGGGAAACCAGCGTCATAACAGACAGGGAGTGGCGTCTGTTTCCAGGGAAACCAGCGTCACAACAGTCAGGGAGTGGCGTCCGTTTCCAGGGAAACCAGCGTCACAACAGTCAGGGAGTGGCGTCCGTTTCCAGGGAAAGCAGCGCCACAACAGACAGGGAGTGGCGTCCGTTTCCAGGGAAACCAGCGTCACAACAGTCAGGGAGTGGGTTCCATTTCCAGGGAAACCAGCGTCACAACTGTCAGGGAGTGGCGTCTGTTTCCAGGGAAACCAGCATCACAATGGTCAGGGAGTGGGGTCTGTTTCCAGGGAAACCAGCGTCACAACAGTCAGGGAGCGGCGTTTGTTTCCAGGGAAACCTGCGTCACAACAGTCAGGGAGTGGGGTCTGTTTCCAGGGAAACCGAGGCCACAACAGTCAGGGAGTGGGGTCACAATGTTCCGAGGGTGCAGTCTGTTACGCTGGATATCAAGGTCAGAAAGGTCAGAGAGCCGGCCCGATTACCAGGGGCACAAGGGTCAGAACAAGAATGCGGTCATCACTGAGACTCTGGTCAATGGGAGGGGTCTGTTACCAGAGAGATTGGGGTCACAAAGATCAGGAAGTGGCGCTTGTCACTGGGGATATGGGGGTCACAGAGAAAGTGTACTAGAGGGGATGTGCGAGCTCACTCTTTCTTTCTCCACTGAAACAGATCAGAGCCAATGGTGTTGGGGTAGGACATTAACATGGACTGAGGATTGACCAACTTCACAGAACATAAAGTGGCCAGAAAGTGGGCAAGGGGGGGGGGCATATTTAGGATGGCAACCGATTACTAGTGGAGTGCCGCAGTACTGGGACCACA
>NW_025178578.1:1502-2199 GCF_004010195.1 Chiloscyllium plagiosum | reverse complement strand
TCTTCAGCTTAATTTGATGTAATTCATGTACTAAGACACACAAATCCCTCTGTACCATTGAGTTCTGCATTTAAATAAATTTCTGCTGTTTCGTCTTTTCCCCAAAACAGAACATTTCCTTCACATATATATTGCACTGCTTTTTTTCTGCTGAAGCTTTGCTCACAGCTATCCTCTGTCTGTATACCATTGCTTGTTGCTGCGCCATCCCCCAGTTTGTGCCCCATTGCATATGCTCTCCCCTCCGATGTCTGTATCCCATTGCAGATGCTATGCCCTCAGTCGTCTGTATCCCATTGTAGATGCTCTTCCCTCCCCTGTCTGTATCGCATTGCAGATGCTTTGCCTTCCCTCAGTTGTATCCCAATTCAGACGCAGTGCCCTCCCCTGTCTGTATCCCATTGTAGACACTCTGCCCTCCCCCTGTCTGTATCCCATTGCAGACGGTCTGCCCTCCCCCGTCTGTATCCCATTGCAGACTCTCTGCCTTCCCCCTGTCTGTATGTCATTGCAGACTCTCTGCCCTCCCCTGTCTGTATACCATTGTAGACACTCTGCTCTCCCCCTGTCTGTATCCCATTGTAGACGCTCTGCCCTCCCCTTGTCTGTATCCCATTGCAAATTCTCTGCCCTCCCCCATTTGTATCCCATTGTAGACACTCTGCCCTCCCCCTCCCTGTATCCCACTGCGGACGCG
>NW_025178578.1:0-546 GCF_004010195.1 Chiloscyllium plagiosum | reverse complement strand
CCTGTCTGTATCCCACTGCAGACACTCTGCCCTCCCCCTGTCTGTATCCCATTGCAGACACTCTGCCCTCCCCTGTCTGTATCCCATTGCAGACGCTCTGTCCTCCCCCTGTCTGTATCTCATTGGAGATGCTCTGTCTCCATTTGACATCTTATTGAATGACTATCCTGGTGCATGAGCAAACTGAGCTCCATCCCCTTCATCGGGTTCACTAGTACAGATTGCAATTTGTTGATGAGCTCACTCAGATCCCTGAAAAATTCCACTCTTTACCGCTTTCCAAATACAAAATTAGTAATGATCTATACTCTGTATTTCCTGACAGCTACCCAGGCCGCCCCTGCTTTTGCATAACAGCCTGGGATGGTTATATGGCTCCCCCTGTGCTGTGTAATTTACTGAATACTTCATTCTGTTTGGTGCGGCCGGTTTGGTGCAGCCCATTTTGCCGCAGACCCATTTAGGAGCAGAACTATTTCAGTGCAGCTCATATTTATTCCTTTTCAGGCTTACATAAAAGCATTAATCAAAGCAATAAAAATAGAA
>NW_025178577.1:0-2199 GCF_004010195.1 Chiloscyllium plagiosum | reverse complement strand
TACATGGGAACATTGCCCCGAATATCCCTTTTAACTCGTTCCCCTCTCACTTTAAACCTATAGCCTGCAGTTTGCACTCGCCTACCCTGGGGTAAATAGCTTCTCTATTTATCATAGCCGCAACTCTCATGAATGTATAAACCCCTGTAAGGTTACCTCTCAGCCTCCTATACTCCAGAGAAATTTGCCCCAGCAAATTTGCCCTCTCCCAAAAATTCAAATCCTTCAGCCTGGCAACATCCTTTGCAAATCTTTTCTGAACTGTTTTAAGTTTCACTATATTCTTTAACTAAAATCACATCACATACAGTGCAGAGAAAGTATATGTTAATGCTGTCCATTAGATTCCAGTTTATCTGAGCACTCAGCCAGGAGAGACAGAGATCCCTATACTTTGGAGATCCTGTAAAATTATCAAGACAATGGTAGGGATGAAGTTGCCCATTAGCAGGCCACCGATTGGTGCAGTCACACTTCATGTGGAGTAATGACTCAGTCAGACACCCGGCTGCTAAGAGCCCTGTAAGTGTACAGAGGATTACAGGGGTTGGCTTCTCTTGGGTTTGTTGTTTTTATCCCATCCAGCTTAATCTCCCCTTCATGTTTCCCTTTTTCCACCGTAAACCCTCCCTCCCACCGGGATTAACTAAACAAACCAGCAGAACCACAGATGGAGACTTGGCTCAGATTGGGTGGTGGAGGGGCGAAGAAGGGGGAAGGGGTTACACACAGCACTACCCACTTTCTGCAACACCACTATGATAACCGCACCTGCGCACTCTAACTCGCGCTGATACAAGATAGTGGCCACTGACTGGCGCCTGTTTCTCAGAAAAAAAGACTGAACTTCTCAGCGTTTTAAAGAGTTGCCATAGTAAACCCATATTTAGGGCTTGAGGCATAAACTGATTAATAATGAAAACTTCTTGCTGGTATATTGCGCAGAAAGCTGCATTCCTATTTAACTGTCACTCACCGCCTGAGATGTAACAGATGAAAATTGCATTCCAAGCATCACACGCGACGTGCATGCTACAGTACCCTGCCCACGTGTGTGATGACGTTGCACGACGAATGGGAAGCAAGTGGTGGAGCTGGAACTGAGCTGGAGCAGCTGGACCTCTAACATATCAGAGAGAATGTGGGTCGGGGCAGATGCACCAACCTAACAGAATTAGAGGCAGAGGGATCATCAACCTATCAGAGGGAATCATGGGCAGGGTTAGTTTCCCTAACAAATCAGCAATAACAGGAAGTGCTTGGCGCTTTGAGTGGTGCACCCGCTGCAGGGGTAATGAGACAGCCCATTCTTCCCTGGACTCGAAGGAGTTGCCTTTCTGTTACCCCTTTATTGCACAGTCAATGGGAAGCATTTCCAATTCGTCACTTCTAACCAGGTATCACAGACGATCTATCAGAGTTCCTCCGTTCACTGTCACTGTCCTTTAATTGTGCGAAGTAAAAACTTTGTTGTGTCTGTGGGGAAGAATTTCCGAGATCGGGATCGCTGGAAAAGCTCGAAGAGATTCGAAATCGTGCCCAGAGCATCACCAGAGGATGTGTATGGTATTGGCATTTCAACCCCGTGAGTAGGGACTGCGGATCTTTCTGGGGGAGTAGCGCAGATTTCCCACAATGATCCCTGGGTTACATTCTGATATGAGAATGCAGAAGTCCGTCTTTTATTAATGTTGGTACAGGGAGCACGATAGTAATTTGTCCTGCTTTCTAGATACCAATGCAGTCCGTTTCATTCTCCTGCTCCCTTCCTTACACTCTCCAAATTTATTGCACAGAAACGCTTATCTAGTTTCTATTTTTAAGCCATTTATTAGCTTCATTTCCATCCATGAGCAGAAAGGAAAAAAGCTTTAGTACTCCTGTCTTTCTTAGATGTCTTGTAAATAGTTAGGTCTGATGCAACTGGACATTTTAGTATTTACTTTAAATCACATAAATGTGGGAATTAAAGGTACGGTAGCTAAAGATGGGAAATTATGTTTTAATGAAAAAGTAAAGTGGTTAAAGAAAGATATAGTCGGTACGTGTAATGCTGGAAAAAACACAACAGGTCAGAAAGCTTTGGAAAAAAAGCAAGTCAATAGTTAAGACTGAACGCCTTCAGTGAAACCCGGGCGAGGGAGAGAAAGTAATGGATGTGGATGTTGGTGAGGCTGGGGAGCTGACAGCCTAACGGGC
>NW_025178576.1:0-2199 GCF_004010195.1 Chiloscyllium plagiosum | reverse complement strand
TCATCTACAGTTCTCACTTTCTCCTCGTTGAGATTGGTTTCACTCGTGGTTAGGGGTTTGAGCGGCGACCTGACAGAAATTTATTAATTATTGAGAGGCAAGTTAGAGTTAACGATACCTGGCTTTTCCCAGGAGGGAGATTTTAAGACGAGAGGGCATATGTTTAAGATTAGGAGAGAGAGAGTTAATAAAAAAAGACATCTGAGGCTTTTTTTTAGAGAATGTGTTTTACGTGTGCAATTAACTTGCTGAGGAAGTGATGGCTGAGGGTACATTTACAACATTTAAAGAACAATTCGATCCAAACATGAATGGGAAAGTGGGATTTTTAAAATAAATTTATTCATGCCTAGTACATCAGTTATTTCCCAGAGGACAGTTAAGATTCAACCACAATATTATCCATCTGGAGTATCCTGTGGGACAGAGCAGAGGAATATGACAGTTTGCTTCCCGAACTGTCATTAGTGAATCAGGTGGGAGTTTCCACACAACTGATTCAGGTCATCACGAGACTCTTCAATTCCAGGTGCTTATTGAATTCAAACTCCACTATCTGTCATGCCAGGACCTGAACCCTTTTTCACCAAAATATTACTTGAGTTTTTGGATCAACAACACAGAAGTAAAACTACAAGGGCATTATAACCACTCAGCAGGTACAGCAGGAGGCAGATGGGAGTAGGTTAGTTTGGCAGTATGTTCAGCATGGATTGGTTGGACTGAGGGGGCTGTTTGCATGATGCATGACTCTACGATTGACGCTGTGGATCAAATAGCTAGCAGCATTGACAGCATAACCGAACACCTGATGGGATATGTAATCCTGCTGGAGTCTCGGAAGTTGTTTTGCTCAGTGACCCCTTCCCATACATGGGACTGGTGAACGGCTTGTCCCCAGTGTTACTGATTAAATGAGTTTACATTTCTGTGTTTAATTGAATCCCTTCCAGCAGTTCCCACATTGCCCTGCTTTCTCTGTGGTATCGGCGTCCTTTTTTCAACCCAGAGTGAACGATCCTTTCAAATTGTGGCCACACAGATACAAATCCTGTTTTCCATGTTGTTAATGTGTTTTCCATTCTTTCTCATTCACCCACAGGGTGTGAGTATGACTGGTCAGGGTAACATTTATTTTTCGCCCCTTGTTCGTTGCTGCCCGGCTATGCCACACACCCGGGTGCGATCCCAGACTCGGTCTCTGTCTGCACAGAATGGGCAGTCTGCACATTCTCTGTGTGTTTGCGTTTTTATTTCTCCCTCTGACCAAAGATGTGCCAGTTACAGGGATCAACAATACCGTGGGGTCTGGTGGGATGCGCTTTGGATGGACCGTCTGGACTGGAAGGGCCGACTACCCTGCTTCCCCACACGGTGGGGATTCTTGAATTCAGGGTCAGCTCATGTTCTTCTGGCCCTGGAGTCACTCGTAGGCAGAACTGGGGAAGATTCTGCATAAGGGGCATGAATGAATAGGATTGTAGGAAATTAAAGTTTTTATCTCTGTTTCTGAGATCAGGCTTGCATTCCAGGTTTTACTCGTCGAACTTAAACATCACCTTTTCCGTGTCCCAGCCCCCCAAGGACAACCAGTTCAAAATATCACCCCAACACCACCTTCTCCAGGTTGAAGTCTTGACTGTGTGGAAGAAACTGCTTCTGAGCTGATGCAAGCAAATGCAGCAGCGACCGCCAGTGTCGGAAACACAGATCCAAATAGCAAAATCATCTGTTAAACCCACCACTGCAAAGTTAACGGCTCAACACGCTCCAATTGTGCCACTCAGCTGTCGGAGCAAGATGCACTATAAATCGCTAAGAGAGTATAAACGGGGACAACTATTCCCTTGATCAGGAGCATACTCAACCTCGGAATTTCTTGCGCCTCTATACCATCATAGAAGGACCGCACTGTCACCTATTGTATCACTGGAAGCAGAGAGTCGCATCGCGCACTCATCCCATTCCCATTTCCGGTTGGATCTGGGAGGCTGTGCCGGAGTTTCTCTGAATCCGAGGCTGTGAACTGGAATTATGGGTGATTATCTGCAACACTGGTTATGGCCTTGAGGAAGCTGGTGAAGTCGCCGATGTTAAGCTAAAATGCTGCTAAAAAATACAATTCAACACTATCCTGTACTGTCCCCCGAGTCTTTGATATTTTGACGAAATCTATCAATCTCATTTTTCAACATTCTC
>NW_025178575.1:0-2199 GCF_004010195.1 Chiloscyllium plagiosum | reverse complement strand
AACCTGTATGTATACATAAACACAATCATTTATATACAGACTGACACAACCATGTCTGTACACACGAACACAATCCTACATATACACATTAACATCGGACTGTATGTACACACTATCACAATCACGTATGTATACACGAACACAATCTTGTGTGTACACATTAGTATGATCCTGTATGTACACATCAACACAAACCTGTATGTACACACTAACAAAGTCCTGTATGTACACACTAACACAATCCTGTATGTACACACAAACACTAACCTGTATGTACTCACTAACACACTCCTGCATCTACACACTAACACAATCCTGTATGTACACATTAACACAGTCCTGTATAAACAAATTAACACAATCCTGTATGTACACACTAACACAATCCTGTATGTACACATTAACACAATCCTGTATGTATACATAAACACAATCATTTATGTACAGACTGACACAATCATGTATGTACACACTAACACAATCCTACATGTACACATTAACACAATCCTGTATGTATACACAAACACAATCCTGTATGTACACATTACTACGATCCTGTATGTGCACATCAACACAAACCTGTATGTACACACTAACACAGTCCTGTATGTACTCACTAACACACTCCTGCATGTACACATTAACACAGTCCTGTATAAACACATTAACACAAACCTGAATGTATACATAAACACAATCATTTATGCACAGACTGACACAATCATGTATGTACACACTAACACAATCCTGTATGTCTACAATAACTCATTTCTGTATGTACACCTTAATGCAAATCTGTATGTACACATTAACACAATCCTGTGTGTACACACTAACATAATATTGTATATAAAAATTAAAACAACCTTGTGTGTACACATTTACAGAATCCTCTATGTACATGTTAACACAATCCTATATGTACACACTAACACAATCCTGCATATACACACTAACACAATCCTGCATATACACACTAACACAATGCTGCATGTACACACTAACACTAACCTGTATGTACACATTAACACAGTCCTGTCTGTACACACTAAAACAATCCTGTATGTACACATTAACACAATCCTGTACAAAAACATTAACACGATCCTGTATGTACACACAAACACAGTCCTGTATGTTCACACTAACACAATCCTTATTTACACACTTACACAATCCTGTATAAACACTCTAACACAATGCTGTATGTACACATTAACACAATCCTTTTATGTACATGCTAACAAAATCCTGTACGTACACCCTAACACAATCCTGTATGTACACACTAACACAATCCTGTATGTACACATTAACACTAACCTGTATATACACACTAACACTAACCCATATGTACACACTAACACAATCCTGTAAGTACACACTAACACAATCCTGTGTGTACACACTAACACTATCCTGTATGTACACACTGACATAATCCTGTGTGCACACACTAACACAATCCTGTATGTACACATTAACATAATCCTGTATGTACACACTAACACAATCCTGCATGTACACACTAACACAAGCCTGTGTGTACACACTAACACTATTGTGTATGTACACTCTAACATAATCCTGTATGTACACATTAACACAATCCTGTATGTACCCACTAACACAATCCTGCATGTACACACTAACACTATCCTGTATGTACACTCTAACATAATCCTGCATGTACACACTAACTCTATCCTGTATGTACACACGAACACTATCCTGTATGTACACTCTAACATAATCCTGCATGTGCACAATAACACTATCCTGTACATACACACTAACAATAACCTGTATGTACACCCTAACACAATCCTCTATGTACAAACTAACACCATCCTGTATGTACACACGAACACAATCCTGTATGCATACACTAACACTATCCTGCATGTACACACTAACACTATCCTGTATGTACACACTAACATTATCCTGCATGTACACACTAACACAATCCTGTATGTACACACTAACACAATCCTGTATGTACACACTAACACTATCATCTATGTACACACTAAAACTATCCTGCATGTACACACTAACACTATCCTGTATGTACACAAAACACTATCCTGCATGTACACACTAAAACAATACTGCATGTGCACACTAACACTATCCTGTATGTACACACTAACACTATCCTGAATGTACACACTAACACAATCCTGCATGTGCACA
>NW_025178574.1:1029-2199 GCF_004010195.1 Chiloscyllium plagiosum | reverse complement strand
ATAGAAAGGGAAGCAAGAGAGGAGGGGGAGTAGTGTTTTTGATAAGGGATAGCATTACAGCTGTGCTGAGGGAGGATATTCCCGGAAATACATCCAAGGAAGTTATTTGGGTGGAACTGAGAAATAAGAAAGTGATGATCTCATTATTGGGATTGTATTATAGACCCCTTAATAGTCAGAGGGAAATTGAGAAACTTGTAAGGAGATCTCCGCTTTCTGTAAGAATAATAGGGTAGTTATGGTAGGGGATTTTAACTTTCCAAACAGGGACTGGGACTGCTACAGTGTTAAGGGTTTAGATGGAGAGGAATTTGTTAAGTGCGTACAAGAAAATTTTTTGATTCAGTATGTCGATGTACCTACTAGAGAAGGTGCAAAACCTGACCTACTCTTGGGAAATAAGGCAGGGTAGGTGACGGAGGTGTCAGTGGGGAAGCACTTTGGGGCCAGCGACCATAATTCCATTAGATTTTAAATAGTGATGGAAAAGGATAGACCAGATCGAAAAGTTGAAGTTCTAAATTGGAGAAAGGCCAATTTTGATTGTATTAGGCAAGAACTTTCGAAAGCTGATTGGGGCAGATGTTCGCAGGTAAAGGGATGGCTGGAAAATGAGAAGCCTTCAGAAATGAGATAAAGAGAATCCAAAAAAGGTATATTCCTGTTCGGGTGAAAGGAAAGGCTGGTAGGTATAGGGAATGCTGGATGACCAAGGAAATTGAGGGTTTGGTTCAGAAAAAGAAGGAAGCATATGTAAAGCACAGACAGGATAGATCAAGTGAATCCTTAGAAGAGTATAAAGGAAGCAGGAGTATATTTAAGACGGAAATCAGGAGGGCAAAAAGGAGACATGAGATAGCTTTGGCAAATAGAATTAAGAAGAATCCAAAGGGTTTTTACAAATATATTAAGGACAAAAGGGTAACTAGGGAGAGAATAGGGCCCCTCAAAGAGCAGCAAGGCGGCCTTTGTGTGGAGCCGCAAAAAATGGGGGAGATACTAAACAAGTATTTTGTATCAGTATTCACTGTGGAAAAGGATATGGAAGATATAGAATGTAGGGAAATAGATGGTGACATCATGCAAAATGTCCATATTACAGAGGAGGAAGTGCTGGATGTCTTGAAATGCATAAAGGTGGATAAATCCCCAGGACATGATCAAGTGTAC
>NW_025178574.1:0-267 GCF_004010195.1 Chiloscyllium plagiosum | reverse complement strand
ATTTACAAGGATGTTGCCAGGGTTGGAGGATTTGAGCTATAGGGAGAGGATGAACAGGCTGGGGCTGTTTTTCCTGGAGCGTCGGAGGTTGAGGGGTGATCTTATAGAGGTTTACAATACCATGAGGGGCATGGATAGGATAAATAGACAAAGTATTTTCCCTGGGGTCAGTGACTCCAGAACTAGAGGGCATAGGTTTAGGGTGAGAGGGGAAAGATATAAAAGAGTCCTACAGGGCAACTTTTTCACACAGTGGGTGGTGCGTGT
>NW_025178573.1:1854-2199 GCF_004010195.1 Chiloscyllium plagiosum | reverse complement strand
GGATAAGAGGATAGAGAATGGTAGGTGGTTGGATAGATTGCCAATGGTGGTAGTAAAATTAGACACATCTTGTACATTTAATAGACTCTTGGACAGACACATGGATAATGATTTCATGCCAACCTTTTATCCAACTGTAAGATCAAAGTAAACTACATACCCTTCATTTTACTAAGGGTCTAGGGCTGAACTGTTCTGCATTCTGTGTTCTGTATGGTAAACTGGGTAATAAGCTCAGATCAGTGTAAAAGGATATGGCATTCAGGAGGAGCTAGTGAACTGGATACAAAATTTGCTTGATGGTTGTAGACAGAGGGTGGTGGGAGACATGTTGTTGTACTGACT
>NW_025178573.1:0-1017 GCF_004010195.1 Chiloscyllium plagiosum | reverse complement strand
CACATCTTTCAGTCTGTTTAGCCTGTTTACCTTGGTCAGTTCTCCTCTCAAACTCATGTCATTGGCTATTTTTGTTTCTAGTTGTAGCTTGTCCTTACTGTGATTCACTTTAAAACTTTATATTTATTTAAACTGCACTTTATCACGTTTTCCCGAAGGATCTCTGCAGGTGACATTACTCATTCACTAGGTTTCATTACACGTTCGCTCTGAGATAGTTATGTCCCTAAACAGTTGCACAATGTGTTTTTCAAAGAAACACTGAAAAAAAAATTAACCGAACTCCTCTTCAATATCAATGTTGACCGTGTGATTGTCCCAGATTATACAAATATTGAAGTTTTCCAAAATTATCACAATGCCTTTGTTAAAAAATTCCAATGAGTTCCTGTTTAATGCAGTGAAGAGCAATGAAATGCTGTTCGGTGGCTAAAACTGTTCTGCTGCTTGTGTCCTTGGCAAGTAGGAGCCAGAATTTACATTCAGACTGACCCTACTTCATGATCTGAGGCTAAATGCTTTCTCTGTAATGCCTTTGTTATCCATTATTGTTAGCGTTGCCCATTTTGCCCGAGTTTGCACAAGATTACGAACCACTGAATATTTTTATTCACCCTGTATCCATGTTTCCCTGGTGTCTAAATCTCTTTTATCTCTGTGTCACAAATCCATCGACCTTATTGCAGCAACGTTGTCCATTCAAAAAAAAACATAATATACTCTCTTCCACAATTTTCTGTCACAAATCTATTTGCTGATGTACAATTTTAGTTAAACTCTGTCCCACCCTGTTCCTTTCTGCTTGTCTTCAGCCACATTCCCATGCTGTTCCATTGCTTCACCTTTTCCCTCTGGATTTGGAAAACTCCTTTCACCTGCATCCTCTCTGTCAATTTAATGCCCTGTCCGTAAAACTACCAACATGATTGGCCAGGATACTGGTCCCAGCACAGTTCCAGGGGGATCATCCTAATAGATTTTTTTAAAAATCAGATATGGGATGTGTGAGGTCTCTGG
>NW_025178572.1:0-2199 GCF_004010195.1 Chiloscyllium plagiosum | reverse complement strand
ACAGAGATTAAAATAGAAGGTAGGGTTTTATATATTTATATATATACACACATATATATACTAAAATATTGCCATATTTTGATAAGAAAAATGTGGCTGCCTTCATTATTTCATTTTTAAAATTGGATAGACAGATGGAGTGGTTCAGAGAAAATGTGGATATTGCTCGTTCAGAATACGCTGGTAGGCAGAGCTAGTGATGTTAGTGCAGCGTTGTCAGATGAGGGGTCAAAATATTATGCAGATGTCAAACTGGCAATTTTGAATGCCTATGAATTGGTACCAGAAGTATACAGAGTGCGGTTTAGAAATATAATGATGGAACCAGGTCAGAATTATGTTGAGTTTGAAAGAGTTAAACATAATAATTTTGAGAGATGGGCATGGGCCTTAAAAATAGACAAGGCTCTGAGACAGATCATTCTGCTGGAGGAATTTAAAAATTCACTTCCAGAGATGATCAGAGGTCATGCGGATGAAGAGGAAGTTCAAGAAGTAAGAAGAGTGGCAGAGATGGCAGGTTGATGCAGCTCGTGAGTTGATGCATGAGCTGCAATTTTCCTCCTGTGACGGATAGAAATTGGGAGAAGGGGACATCCTACTCTACACAATAAAGATTGGGAGCACACTGGGAATGGTTTGTTTAGGTTAAGATAGACGCCCAAGCGGGTTGAAAGGAGGTGAAAGGCCTCAGATGGTTTTACAATACCGGAGTGGAATATATAGAATTACAGTGCAGGTGGCTTAAGAATGGCACTGAGAATAGATCTCTTCACTGACATAAGTGGGATACACAAAGTCACAATGCTAGTCGTTGAAGAAATTCACTGTGGGAAAAGATGTGGTAAAAGAGGCTAAGCCAGTGGCATTAGTGGAAGTAGTAAAGGAAACCCGAAGCAACGTTGAGGAGCTGCAGGAGAGTGCACAGCTTCGGCAGGGGCTGGATATGGAGTTATTACCTCTGTGGGGAAGATTTACTCAGAAAGAACAGGGGAGAAGGACAACAAAGTATAATTGTGTGAGATACAGGATCTGCTCAGTCTCTAATATTGGAAAAGTGTGCTGCTGGAAAAGCACAACAGGTCAGGCAGCATCTGAACATCGACATACCAAGCACAAGCCCTTCATCTGGAAAGTGGCGAGGAGGCGGTAGAAGCTGGCTATAAGATAAAAGCAGGGTAGAGGTGGGGCTAGGGATAAGGTCACTGGGAATGCGATAGGAAAATGAAGGTGTGAGTGATCGTGATACATCGGAGAGGAAGGTGGAGTGACTTGTGGGAAGGAAGGTGAACAGTCAGGAGAGTATAAGAGGGTGATGCTGAGTTCAAGGGTGGAATCTGGGATGAGGTTGGGAGAAGGGAGAATTGGAAACTTGTGAAATTCATGTTGATGCCGTGTGGTTGGAGGATCACACCTGTCCTAACACCTATCTGCTTCACCCTGCCCTCTGACATCTCACCAACACCCCCACCTGCATCTATCTATCGCCTTCCAAGCTACCTTTCTCCCAGCTCCACTCCCACCCACCTATGTATCTATCAGAATGCTTTACTCCAGCCCACAGTTTTCGTATGAAGGGGCTATGCCTGAAACGTGTATTCTCCTGTTCTTCAGCTGCTGTCTAACCTACTGTGCTTTTCCAGCGCCACACCTTTCAACTGTGATCTCCAGGGTCTGTCGTCTTCACATTCTCTCAGGCTCTAAAAGTAAGTGATGAAAGTATATGCACTCTTTCTGACAGTTCACCTGAGAGATTGATAATTTGTGGAATGGGGATGTAAATGTCCTGCTCCCCTGTGTAAGATCAGGTTGGAGATGCAAATCAAGATTGGGGACATAACAGTGGGAGTGAGTGACAGACCATCAGTTTCAGAAATACCGTTTTATTCTTGAGAACAATTTATCAGGATCCAAGTTGGGGTGACACCTTTTGTGATGGAAAACTCAAAGGAAGACCAGGAAATTGAGGAGTTAAAAGACAAATACCCAGAAAATTTTCCATACTGCTTAATAACAAGATCTCACTGTCATAGGTTACAAGAATCAAAAACTAAAGAGAAAATCAAAGGAGTGGAAGTTTAATTTGCTGGCCCGTTATTTCATGTAGTAGTGCAGGATATGCCTGACCATGCAGAGGGTCAGCCAGAGGTGTTTGGTCCTGAAAGACTAATGGCCTTACAACAGAAATTTACATAAATT
>NW_025178571.1:0-2199 GCF_004010195.1 Chiloscyllium plagiosum | reverse complement strand
GGGGTGGATTGGCCATGCTAAATTACCCATAGTGCACAGGGATGTGTAGGTTAGGGTGGAATGGCCATGCTAAATTACCCATAGTGCCCTGGGATGTGCAGGTGAGGGTGGAATGGCCATGCTAAATTACCCATAGTGTCCAGGGATGTGTAGTTCAGGGTGGATTGGCCATGCTAAATTACCCATAGTGTCCTGGGATGTGCAGGTCAGGATGGAATGGCTATGCTAGATTACCCATAGTGCACAGGGATGTGTAGGTCAGGGTGGGTTGGCCATGCTAAATTACCTATAGTGCCCAGGGATGTGCAGGTTAGGGTGGATTGGCTGTGCTAAATTACCCATAGTGCCCAGGGATGTGCAGGTTAGCATGGTTTCCCGTGCTAAATTACTCCTTAGTACCCAGGGATATGCAGGTTGGGGTGGATTGGCCTGCTAGATTACCCACCGTGCACAGCGATGTGTAGTTTAGGGTGAGTTGGCCGTGCTAAATTACCCATAGTGCCCAGAGAGGTGTAGGTTCGGGTGGATTGGACATGCTAAACTCCCATAGTGCCCATGTATGTGCAGGCTAGGGTGGATTGGCTGTACTAAATTACCCACAGTGCCCAGGGATGTGAGGTTAGGATGGAACGGCCATACTGAATTAATCATAGTGCCCAGGGATGTACAGGTTATGGCGTATTGGCCATGCTGGATTACCCATCGTGCACAGGGAAGTGTAGGTTATGGTGGATTGGCCATGCTAAATTACCCATAGTGCTCCGGGATGTGTAGGTTAGGGGTGATTGGCTGTGCTAAATTACCCATAGTGCTCAGGGATGTACAAGTTATGGTGGATTGGCCATACGAAATTACCCATAGTGCCCAGGGATGTACAGGTTATGGTGGATTGGCCATGCTAAATTACCCATCGTGCACAGGGAAGTGTAGGTTATGGTGGATTGGCCATGCTAAATTACCCATAGTGCCCCGGGATGTGTAGGTTAGGGTGGATTGGCCGTGCTAAATTACCCATAGTGCTCAGGGATGTACAAGTTATGGTGGATTGGCCATGCGAAATTACCCAGCGTGCACAGGGAAGTGTAGTGTGGATTGGCTGTACTAAATTACCCATAGTGTCCAGGAACGTGCAGGTTGGGGTGGATTGGCCTGCTAGATTACCCACCGTGCACAGCGATGTGTAGTTTAGGGTGAATTGGCCGTGCTAAATTACCCATAGTGCCCAGAGATGTGTAGGTTAGGGTGGATTGGACATGCTAAACTCCCATAGTGCCCAGGGATATGCAGGTTAGGGTGGATTGGCTGTACTAAATTACCCATAGTGTCCAGGAACGTGCAGGTTGGGGTGGATTGGCCTGCTGGATTACCCACCGTGCACAGCGATGTGTAGTTTAGGGTGAATTGGCCGTGCTAAATTACCCATAGTGCCCAGAGATGTGTAGGTTAGGGTGGATTGGACATGCTAAACTCCCATAGTGCCCATGTATGTGCAGGCTAGTGTGGATTGGCTGTACTAAATTACCCCAGTGCCCAGGGATGTGAGGTTAGGATGGAACGGCAATACTGAATTAATCATAGTGCCCAGGGATGTACAGGTTATGGTGTATTGGCCATGCTGGATGACCCATCGTGCACAGGGAAGTGTAGGTTATGGTGGATTGGCCATGCTAAATTACCCATAGTGCTCCGGGATGTGCAGGTCAGGGTGGAATGGCCATGCTAGATTACCCATAGTGCACAGGGATGTGTAGGTCAGGGTGGGTTGGCCATGCTAAATTACCCATAGTGTCCAGGGATGTGTAGATTAGGGTGGATTGGGCATGCTAAATTACTCCTACTGTTCAGGGATGTGTAGATTAGGGTGGATCGGCTATGCTAAATTACCCATAGTGCCCAGGGATGTGCAGGTTAGCATGGTTTCCCGTGCTAAATTACCCATCGTGCACAGGGAAGTGTAGGTTATGGTGGATTGGCCATGCTAAATTACCCATAGTGCCCCGGGATGTGCAGGTCAGGGTGGAATGGCCATGCTAGATTACCCATAGTGCACAGGGATGTGTAGGTCAGGGTGGGTTGGCCATGCTAAATTACCCATAGTGTCCAGGGATGTGTAGATTAGGGTGGATTGGGCATGCTAAATTACTCCTACTGTTCAGGGATGTGTAGATTAGGGTGGATCGGCTATACTAAATTACCCAT
>NW_025178570.1:0-2199 GCF_004010195.1 Chiloscyllium plagiosum | reverse complement strand
ACCTTTGTCAGAGTGAAGAGTGCGATCAATGTCAAGCTGCTGTCCTGTGTTAGTTTCAGACTTGGATCAGTGACCAGCTGCTGTCCTGTTTCAATGTGAAGACTGAAATCAGTGTCAGATTGCTGTCCTCTGTCAGTGTGAAGACAGGAATCAGTGACAGGCTGCTGTCCTGCGTCAGTGTGATAGTGGGATCAATGACAGGCTGCTTTCCTGTATCAGTGTGAAGACTGGGATCAGTGTCAGGCTGCTGACCTTTGTCAGAGTGAAGAGTGCGATCAATGTCAGGCTGCTGTCCTGTGTTAGTTTCAGACTTGGATCAGTGACAGGCTGCTGTCCTGTGTCAGTGTGAAGACTGGGATCAGTGACAGGCTGCTGTCTGTGTCAGTGTGAAACGGCGATCAGTAACAGGCTGCTGGCCTGTGTCAGTGCAAAGACTGGGATCAGTGTCAGGCTGCTGTCCTGTGTCAGTGTGAAGACTTGAATCTGTGACATGCTGCTGTCCTGTGTCAGTGTGAGACGCCGATCAGTGACATGCTACTGTCCTGTGTCACTGTGAAGACTGGGATCAGTGACATGCTGCAATCCTGTGTCAGTACGATGATTGTGATCAGTGACAGGCTGCTGTCCTGTGTCAGTGTGAGACCGCGATCAGTGACAGGCTGCTGTCCTCTGTCAGTGTGAAGACTGGAATCAGTGACAGGCTGCTGTCCTGTGTCAGTGTGATAGTGGGATCAATGACAGGCTGCTTTCCTGTGTCAGTGTGAAGACTGGGATCAGTGTCAGGCTGCTGACCTTTGTCAGAGTGAAGAGTGCGATCAATGTCCTGTGTTAGTTTCAGACTTGGATCAGTGACCAGCTGCTGTCCTGTTTCAATGTGAAGACTGAAATCAGTGTCAGGCTGCTGTCTTGTGTCAGTGTGAAGACTGGGATCTGTGTCAGGCTGCGATCCTGTGTCAGTGTGAAGACTGGGATCAGTGACAGGCTACTCTCCTGTTTCAGTGTGAAGACTCGGACCTGTGTCAGGCTGCTGTCCTTGGACAACTTGAATCAGTATCAGACAACGATCATGTGTCTATGTTAAACTTGTATCAGTGTCAGGCTGCTGTCCTGTGTCATTGTGAAGACCTGAGTCAATGACATGCTGCTGTCCTGTGTCAGTATGTATACTGGGATCTGTGTCAGGCTGCTGTCCTGTGTCAGTGTGAAACTGGGATCAGTGACAGGCTGCTGTCCTGTGTCAGTGTGAAACTGGGATCTGTGTTCGGCTGCTGTCCGTGTCAGTGTGAAACTGGGATCAGTGACAGGCTGCTGTCCTGTGTCAGTGTGAAGACTGGGATCAGTGACAGGCTGCTGTCTGTGTCAGTGTGAAACTGGGATCAGTGACAGGCTGCTGTCCTGTGTCAGTGTGAATACTGGGATCAATTACAAGCTGCTCTCCTGTGTCAGTGTGAACACTGGGATCTGTGACAGGCTGCTGTACTGTGTCAGTATGAGACGGCGATCAGTGACAGGCTGCTGTCCTGTACCAGTGTGATAATGGGATCAATGACAGGCTGCTGTCCTGTGTCAGTGTGAATACTGGAACCAGTATCAGGCTGCTGTCCTGTGTCAGTGTGAAACGGCGATCAGTGACAGGCTGTTGGCCTGTGTCAGTGCAAAGACTGGGGTCAGTGACAGGCTGCTGTCCTGTGACAGTGTGAAACTGGGGTCAGTGTCAGGCTGCTGCCCTGTGTCAGTGTGAAGACTGGGATCAGTGACAGGCTGCTGTCTTGTGTCAATGTGAAGACTGGGATCAGTGTCAGGCTACTCCCCTGTGTCAGTGTTAAGACTGGCGTCAGTGTCAGGCTGCTGTCCTGTGTCAGTGTGAAGACTGGGGATCTTTGTCAGGCAGCTGTCCTGTGGCAGTGTGAGACGGCGATCATTGACAGGCTGCTGTCCTGTGTCAGTATGAAGACTGGAATCAGTATCAGGCAACGATAATGTGTCTGTGTTAAACTGGGATCAGTGTCAGGCTGCTGTCCTGTGTCAGTGTGAAACTGGGATCATTAACAGGCTGCTGTCCTGTGTCAGTGTGATGACTGTGATCAGTGACAGGCTGCTGTCCTTGGACAATTTGAAGAATGGGGTCAGTGACAGGCTGCTGTCCAGTACCAGTGTGATACTGGGATCAGTATCAGGCAACGATCATGTGTCTGTGTT
>NW_025178569.1:0-2199 GCF_004010195.1 Chiloscyllium plagiosum | reverse complement strand
ATCCTTCCTATAGCAAGGAGACCAGAATTGCACGCAATTTTCCATTAGTCGCCTAACCAATGTCTTATACAGTGGCAACAGGATCGCCCAACTCCTATACTCAATGCACTGACCAATAAAGGCAAGCATACCAAATCCCTTCTTCACTATTCTATCTAACCATGGCACAAATTTCATGGAACTACAAACCTCACTCCAATGTTTCTTAATCCAGTAACACTCTCCAGGACCTTACCATTAAGTGTACAAGACCTGCCCTAATATGCCCTTCCAAAATGCAGCACCTCACATTCATCTAAATGAAACTCTACTTGACACTCCTCGGTCCACTGGCCCACCTGATCAAGATCCCCTTCTACTCGGAGGTAACCCTCTTCAGTGTCACTACACCTCCAATTTTGGTGTCATCTGAAAACTTACCAAGCATACCACTTATGCTTACATCCAAATAATTTATATCAATGACGAGTAGCAGTTAACCCAGCACTGATCCTTGTGGCACACTGCTAGTCACAGACCACCAGGCTGAAAAGCAACCCTCCACCACCAACCTCTGTCTTCTACCTTCAAGCCAGTTCTGTATCCAAATAGCTAATTCTCTCTCTATTCCACATGATTGAACCTTGCCTACCAGTCTACCATGAGGAACCCTGTCAAATATGAAGTCCATGTAGATCATGTCCACTGCTGTGCCCTCATCAATCCTCTTTGTTACTTCTTCAAAAAAAGTAATCAAGTTCATGAGACATGATTCCCTGCGCAAAAAGTCAAATTGACTGTCCCTAATCAGTCCATGCCTTTCCAAATGCATGTAAATCCTGACCCTCAGGATTCCCTCCAACAAGTTATCCACCACCAATGTCAGGTTCACCAGACTATAGTTCCCTGGGTTTTCCTTACCATTTTTCTTAAATGGTGGCATCAAGTTAGCCAATGTCCAGTCTTCCGGCACATCACTTGTGGCTAGCGATGATACAAATATCTCAGCAAGGGCCCAGCAGTCATTTCCCTAGCTTCCCACAGAGTTCTCGGGTAAATCCTCAGGTTCAAGACATTTCAAGACATCCAGTATCTCCTCTATAATATGAACATATTTATGATGTCACTGTTTATTTCCGCACGTTCTCTATTGTCCATATCCTTCTCCATCAGTAAAAACTGATGCAGAATACTTAATTAGTATCTCCCCAATCTCCTGTGGTTCCACACGAGTGGGCCTTGCTGATCTTTGGGGGCCCTATTCTCTACCTAGTTACCTCTTTGTCGTTAATGTATTTATAGAATCCCTTTGGATTCTCTTTGACTGTATTTGCCAAAGCTATTTCATGTTCCCTTTTTGCCCTCCTGATTTCCCTCTTAAGTATACTATTACTGCTTTTATATTCTTCTAGGGAATCACTCAATTGTTGCTGTCTATACTTGACATATGCTTCCTTCTTTTTCTTGATCAAAATCTCAATTTCTCTTGTCATCCAGCATTCCCTACATCAACCAGCCTTGCCCTTCGCCCTAACAGGAACATGCTTTCTGTGACTCTCATTATCTCATTTTTGAAGGCTTCCCATTTTCCAGCTGTCCCTTTACCTGTGAACGTCGGCCCCCAATCACCTTTTGACAGTTCTTGCCCAATACCATTAAAATTGGCCTTCCTCCAATTTAGAACTTCAACTTTTAGATCTGGTCTATCCTTTCCCATCACTAATTTAAAACCAAAAGAATTATGGTCACTGGCCCCAAAGTGTTCCCCCACTGACACCTGCCTTAATTCTCACAAGTAGGTCAAGGTTTGCACCTTCTCTAGTATGTACATCCACATATTGAATCAGAAAATGTTACTGTACACACTTAATTCCTCTCCATCCAAGCCATTAACACTATGGCAATCCCCATCTACATTTGGGGAATAAAAACCCCTACCATAACCACCCTATTATTCTTGTATATAACAGATGTCCTTACAAATTTGTTTCTCTCAATTCCCCTTTGGTTACTGGGGGGGTTCTACAGTACAATCCCAATTAGCTGATCATCCCTTTCCTATTTCTCAGTTCCAGATAAATAACTTCCCTGGATGAATTCCCAGGAATATCCTCCTCAAATACAGCCGTAATGTTATCCCTAATCAAAAACACCACTTCCCCACCTCATTTCGATTTGTGTTAGGGAATTCTGTAGTCCGACATACAGACAGACGTTTCT
>NW_025178568.1:0-2199 GCF_004010195.1 Chiloscyllium plagiosum | reverse complement strand
TTTCCTGCACAATTACCCCCTGGTCCCTTTGTGATGCAACTTTCTACAGTTTCCACCATTTAGATAGCGTTCCTTTATTATTATCCCCTCCAAAATGACCAACTTCCCATTTTCCCAAATTATACTCCATCTGGCAACGTGTTGCCCCCTTCTCCTGTGCATGTCTCTCACTTCACAATCCTCTTAGAGCTTTACAGTTATGCCTTTTCTGACAGACCCACCCCCCCCCCAATTCTTCTAACCGTTTACTGGGAATCCTGGGCAGTGGGAAGCGTGCAGTGTTGCTCTGTTTTCCGTGAGACTCAATGGGATGACAGGGAGGAGCTTGCTGCCCATTGGTCAGAATGGAGACAACTTGCCCATCGCGCTGCATGAGCCTTTCACTCCCCATGTCTTATTGATGAGGCACAGCGGCAACACGGAAGGAAAGAAAAGGAAGGAAATCCTGCTCTCCACATCTCACTAACTCTTGGATCATTCTGTCCCATCTATGAAAGATCTGCCCTGTTCAGTCACATGAAGTCCCAAGGTGGAAACTCCTAGAAACCCACATAGATTTCCCCCTGAACTAACTGCTGTCCTCCACAAGGGGTAATGTGTCCAGTCATCCTGGGCCAGGAGGAGGGGATGGTGTGAGTTTCTAACCTGAACTGACAGTGATGGATTTTATAAACTTGTATTACAGGATACTACAGGTGGGTATTCAGATGGTCATCTCAGTAACTGTAACGCCAAACCCTGACAGCATTATTCAATTCATCAGGACCTGGATATTCACATTGTGCGTGAGTATTGTGTTCCTGCTCAATCCCATTTACTTTATAAAAGTTCTTCTTTAAATCATCCCATTCTCTCAATAGTTCTCCCCACACCTTCAATGTGTCCTGTAATCCTTGTATAATGAGCTGATGAGTATAAGGTTTATTTTAACGTGTAACGTTTGTAAACCCCTCGGTCACAGCTCCCTTCAATTGCCTTTGCTACAAGGAGAACAATCTCAGGTTCCCCAAACCCCTGATTCCCCAATGTCTGTTTGCTCTCTATAAGGTACACATCAGGGTTGTGCTGGAACATTCCCCACTTGCCTGCATCAGTGCAGCTCCCAGCAATGTTAAAGAACATGAACATCCTCCAGGACAAAGCATTGTGCCTCAGTGGTGTCCCATCCACCACCCTCAGCATTCCCTCTCCCCAACCTCGAGGTACAGTGTCATCAATGTGTAAGAGGCAAAGTCAGTAATGGAGGAGAAAGTGAGGTCTGCAGATGCTGGAGATCAAAGTTGAAACTTTATTGCTGGAACAGCACAGCAGGTCAGGCAGCATCCAGGGAACAGGAGATTTGACGTTTCGGGCACAGGCCCTTCTTCAGGAATTCTTCAGTAATGTCCGACCAGACCACAGGGCTGCTCTCTCATTAGGGAGAGATGACTGGTGGTGGTTTAACCTGAAGGTTACCCCAGCCCAGGCAAGGGAAGAGGTTGAGAAGGAGAGTCCATCTATTGTAGATCGATATTATCTACCCAATGTATCAGCAACAACTATATCAGACCAATGAATAATGTAAAAGAATATCCAAAACATGCTGCTAAAATCCCCCATTCCTTGAACCATCCTGGTAAATCCCCTGTGCCCCCTCTCAGGGACCCTGCCGTCCTTCCCAATGTGTGGGCGATCTCTGGTTTGCACAGATCCAGCTGCTCTGTGTTCCTGTGGGTGACGCCATCATCGAGCACCAGTTGCACTAAACCTCACTGTCTGGGAGGGTGGGAGACAAGGAATTCCCAACAGCATTTAAGACACATTTCGGTGCACACTGTGATACCAAGACAGATGGTGCCAATGGCTGTGTATTGGAAAATGGATCAGGATAGTTTGGTGAAAGTTTTCTTTACTGGCACAGACTCAATGGCCCACAGAGCCTTTTTCTGTGCTGTAATCCTCAACACACTTAATATAGGAATATGACCGGCCACCTTTGAAACCAGGTCAGAAAAAATGATAGTAGATTAGATGACACATGATTGGTGAATGTGTTTGGGAGGAAAGTGAGATGGAGCGGTTTGGGAGGAAATTCTGGAGCTCGATGCAGGAATCTGAAAGGGCCATCATCAAGTGAGAAATAAAAATGGGATATCCTAAAGGCTGCAATCAAAGAAAGGCACATACAGCACAACTTTCAGAGACTGGAGGGGATTAGAT
>NW_025178567.1:0-2198 GCF_004010195.1 Chiloscyllium plagiosum | reverse complement strand
GAGGGTCGTGTCACTATCTGCCTATTCACTTTCATTCTCCTGAGGGGCAGTCAGTTTCTTTTATCCTGTAACTTTGGTGTAACTACCTCCCTATCGTCGCTCTCTATCATCCCCGAAGCGTCCCGAATGATCTGAAGTTCATCCAACTCCAACTCCAGTTCAAGAACGCTGCCTGTGAAGATCTGGAGATGTGTGCACGTCTCGTAGACGAAGTCAGAAGGGACACCAGTGGTGATTCTTACCTCCCACATCCTGCAAGAGGAAAATGCAACTGCCCGAGCCTCCATCCCCTCTCCTTTAATTTACCAAGAGAGATGGAGGAAAATCACAAACATTCCCTCACCAAGCCTCTGCACACTATTTTTTTGGTTAGAGGACGAGGACTGGTGGGAGACACTACACGTTCAGTTTCTCCTGTTCAGCCACAGCACGAATATATCAGCTCACGTACCCAACAATCCCGGTGTCCGCGTCCATTCCTGTTGACATTTCATTCCGTAAATCTTTAAGAGGGAAAGTTAACGTTCTTCGCAGCCCCATGGTAACCGCTCATCACTCTCACGGCTGAAAATGATAAGTACACCATTGCGGATACTGTTGGGGGTTACGACCTGCAACAGCAGGGGAAAGCCACAACAGCCAGTTCTCTGGCTCTGAGCCTGGATCTGTGGCTCAGAAGTGATGGGGGTGGGTGGGCGGAGAATAACAGAGTGATTGTGTAGGAGGTTTAATGGATAGAGGAACAGACAGGAGATACTGTGGTCGATAACAAAACCTCAATAGTATTTGTTGCATCTGTGCGCCAGGGTCGGGTATGTCTCAGATCGAGTCTACAGGATTCATCAGGGTGAGAGAAAGCAGGCAAACGTCATGGTACACCGCAGTACTAGTGACATATGTGGAGGCAATGAAAAGAGAATATCGAGAGTTAGGTTGGAAGCTATAAGAAGGAACGATCAGAGCAGTAATCTCAGGAATGCTACTGGTGTGGCGGACTAGTGACACTAGGAATAGAGAGCGACTGCAGATGAACACGAGGCTGCAGATCTGGTGTAGGGGTGAGGGCTTCAGATATGTCGATCATTGGGATAATTGTGGGGAATATCGAACCTGCACAAATAGGACGAGTTGCATCTGAACTGGAGGAATAGTAATATCATTGGGCGGGAGGTTTGATCAGAGATCTTGAGGCGGCATGGTATCTCAGTGGTTAACGCTGTTGTCTCACAGCACCAGGGTCCCAGCTTCGATTCCAGCCTCGACCAACTACCCGTGTGGAGTTTGCACATTCTTCCCCTGTCTGCATGGGTTTCTTCCGGGTGCTCCTGCTTCCTCCCACAATCCAAAGATGTGCATGTCAGGTGAATTGGCCATGCTAAATTGCCGATAGCGTTAGGTGCATTAGTCAGAGGGAACTGGGTCTGGGTGGGTTACTCTTCGGAGGTTAGGTGTGGACTTGATGTGCCGCAGGGTCTGTTTCCCCACTGTAGGAAATCTAATCTAATCCTAATCTTCGGTCGGAGGTAAACAGGTTTGGCAGGGGTTGGCAACTGCAGCTGCAGGTCAGATGATACACTAGATAATGAAAACCAGATCTCGGTTATGGAGAGTCTGTGAGGGGTGATAGGCACTTCATAGGACAAAGTTGCAGTCAGTGTGATGAGTTGAAGTGTGTCTTAGTTCGTACAATTAATATCTGGAATTAGGGGCATGAATTTAGAACACAGATCAGTGCTTGGATCTATGATGTTGTGGCCATTACGGAATCTTGGAAACCTCAGGTGTAGAAATGGTTGTTGCATGTTGCAAAGTTTAGATGATCAAAAACAGAAAAAGAGGGAAATTAAAGAGGTGGGGAGTAACCTTGCTAATCAGAGATAATATAACAACTGCAGAAACACGGTGCCAAGAGGGTTTCTTGATTGAGTCATTATGGGTCGAACGCAGAAACAGGAAAGGAGCAGTCGCTTTATTGGGGGATTGCAACAGACGCACCTGTTGCATAACACATAAACGGCGGAACAGATTGCGAAGCAGATTTTGGAATGATATTGAAATTACAGGGTTATTGTCCTGGACGACTTTAACTTCCCTAATTTAATTGGAAAATCTTCAATTCAAATAATTTGGATGCAGTCGTGTTTGTTAGGTGTTTCCAGGAAGGTTTCCTGACTCAGCATCCAGATAGGATGGTTAGA
>NW_025178566.1:0-2198 GCF_004010195.1 Chiloscyllium plagiosum | reverse complement strand
GACTGGGTTCTGTATGAATACTCTCTGTAGACCAGGCGCTGTTTGAATCCTCTCTGTAGACCGGGCGCTGTTTCAATACACCCTGTAGACAGGGCGCTGATTGAATACTCTCTGTAGACCGGGCACTGTTTGAATACTCTCTGGAGACTGGGCGCTGTTTGAATACTCCCTGTAGACCGGGCGCTGTTTGAATACTCTCTGTAGACAGGGCGCTGTTTGAATACTCTTTGTAGACCGGGCACTGTTTGAATACTCTCTGTAGACCGGGCGCTGTTTGAATACTCCCTATAGACCGGGCGCTGTTTGAATACTCCCTGTAGACAGGGCGCTGATTGAATACTCTCTGTAGACCGGGCACTGTTTGAATACTTTCTGTAGACCGGGCACTGTTTGAATACTCCCTGTAGACCGGGCGCTGTTTGAATACTCCCTGTAGACTGGGCGCTGTTTGAATACTCTCTGTAGACAGGGCGCTGTTTGAATACTCTTTGTAGACCGGGCGCTGTTTGAATACTCACTGTAGACTGGGTTCTGTTTGAATACTCTCTGTAGACCAGGCGCTGTTTGAATACTCCCTGTAGACCGGGCCCTGTTTGAATACTCTCTGTAGCCCGGGCGCTGTTGGAATACTCTCTGTAGACCGGGTGCTGTTTGAATACACTCTGTAGACCGGGCCCAGTTTGAATACTCCCTGTAGACCGGGCGCTGTTTGAATACTCTCTATAGACCGGGCTCTGTTTGAATACTCTCTGTAGACCGGGCTCTGTTTGAATACTCTCTGTAGACCGGGCGCTGTTTGAATACTCTCTATAGACCGGGCTCTGTTTGAATACTCTCTATAGACCGGGCGCTGTTTGAATACTCCCTGTCGACCGGGCGCTGTTTGAATACACTCTGGAGACCGGGCCCTGTTTGAATACTCGCTGTAGACCGGGCGCTGATTGAATACTCTCTGTAGACCGGGCCCTGTTTGAATACTCCCTGTAGACAGGGCGCTGATTGAATACTCTCTGTAGACCGGGCACTGTTTGAATATTCCCTGTAGACCGGGCGCTGTTTGAATACTCCCTGTAGGCTGGGCGCTGTTTGAATACTCCCTGTAGACCGGGCCCAGTTTAAATACTCCCTGTAGACCGGGCGCCGTTTGAATACTCTCTGTAGACCGAGCGCTATTTGAATACGCTCTGCAGACCAGGCCCTGTTTGAATACTCTCTGTAGACCGGGCTCTGTTTGAATACTCTCTGTAGATCGGGCGCTGTTTGAATACTCTCTGTAGACCGGGCGCTGTTTGAATACTCCCTGTAAACCGGGCGCTGTTTGAATACCCTGTGTAGACCGTGCTCTGTTTGAATACTCTCTGCAGACCAGTCAATGTTTGAATACTCCCTGTAGACTGCGCTCTGTTTGAATACTCTCTGTAGACCGGGTGCTGTTTGAATACGCTCTGAAGACCGGGCGCTGCTTGAATACTCCCTGTAGACCGGGCGCTGTTGGAATACAATCTATTGACCGGGCGCTGGTTGAATACTCTCTGTAGACCGGGCGCTGTTTGAATACTCCTTGTAGACTGGACGCTGTTTGAATACTCCCTGTAGATTGGGCGCTGTTTGAATACTCCCTGTAGACTGGGCGCTATTTGAATACTCTCTGTAGGCCGGGCTATGTTTGAATACTCTCTGTAGACCGGGCCCTGTTTGAATACTCTCTGTTGAGAGGGCCCTGTTTGAATACTCTCTGTAGACCGGGCTCTGTTTGAATACTCCCTGTAGACCGGGCGCTGTTTGAATACTCTCTGTAGACCGGGCTCTGTTTGAATACTGTCTGTAGACTGGGCTCTGTTTGAATACTCCCTGTAGACCTGGCTCTGTTTGAATACTCTCTGTAGACCGGGCCTTGTTGGAATACTCTCTGTAGACCGGGCTCTGTTTGAATACTCCCTGGAGACCGGGCTCTGTTTGAATACTCCCTGGAGACCGGGCTCTGTTTGAATACTCTCTGTAGACCGGGCGCTGTTTGAATACTCCCTATACACCGGGCTCTGTTTGAATACTCTCTGTAGACCGGGCGCTGTTTGAATACTCCCTGTAGACCGGGCTCTGTTTGAATACTCTCTCTAGACCGGGCGGTGTTTGAATACACTCTTTAGACCGGGCGCTTTTTGAGTACTCTCTGTAGACCGGATGCTGTTTGATTACTC
>NW_025178565.1:0-2198 GCF_004010195.1 Chiloscyllium plagiosum | reverse complement strand
ATTGTGCGATGGCGGCTTGAGGAGCTTCACTGAATCTGCTGATTGACTGTTTGTGCCCCCACAGTGGCTGCCCCTGTCGTGAAACCAATGCCTTTTGAAGATGAGTACATAACTGAGAGTAAGTTATCTACAAAAAATACTTCCTGAAAGAATATTGATGTGATGAATTCTTCATTTTAAACTTGAGATTGATGGCTTTTACCCACTGAAGTGGCATTAAGGGAAATGTGGATATTCAAGACTATATTGAGTTCTATTGGATAGTCAATGTGGCTTTGTCAGAGGGAAGTCATCGTGGAATTTTTTAAAAAGGTCATCGAGTCACAGAGTCTTCCAGCACAGAGACAGGCCCTTTGGCCCAAACTGGTCCACGCCGACCAAACTGTCCATCCACACTAACCCCATTTCCCTGCACTTGGCCCCTATCCTTCTAAAGCTTGCCTATCCATGTATTTGTCCAAATGCCTTTTAAATGTTGCTCATGTACCTGCCTCAAACACTTCCACTGGCAGCTCATTCCATATGCGTACACCCTCTGGATAAAAATGTTCCCCTCAGGTTCCCTTGTATTCCTCCCCCCTCACCTTAACCTGATGCCCTCTAGTCCTCGATTCCCCAACCCTGGGGAAACGACTGAGTGCATTCACTCTATTCCTGCCTCTCATGGTCTCCCACACTTCTGTAAGACCCCCCCCCCTCAGTCTCCTTGGCTGTAAAGAGAAAAGCTCCCAGCTTGTCCACCCTCTCCCTATAACGCAGACGGTTGAGTCCTGGCAACATCCTTGTAGATGTTTACTGCACTCGTTCCAGTTTAATAACATCCTTCCGATAACAAGGTGACCAAAACTGAATATAAGTCTGGCCTCACCAACATCCTGTCTAACTACAATATAACTTGCCAACATCAGTGCCCTGACTGATGAAAGCCTGTGGGCCAAAAGCCTTCTTCACTGCCCTGTCTACCTGGGACTCCACTCTCAGAGAACCATGTACCTGAACCCAACGTCTCTCTGTTCCATGACACTCCCTAAGGCCCTACCATTCACCATGCACCTCCTACCCTGATTTGAGTTTCCAAAATGTAAGACCTCACACTTATCGATATTAAACTCCATTTGCCATTCCTGGGCCCCACCTCCCCAGCTGATCAAGGTCCTGGTGCAATCTCTGAGAACCTTCCTCACTGTCCACAATCCCGCCTATTTTAGTGTCATCAGCAAACTTACTAATCATGACTTGTACATTCGTATCCAAGTCATTGATATGGATAGAAAACAGCAATGGGCCCAGCACCGACCCCTGAGGGACTCCACTAGTCACAGGCCTCCAGCCCAACAAGCATCCTTCCACTATTACCCTCTGCTTCTTACCATTAAGCCAACTGTGTATTGAATTTGCCAGCTCCCCCTGGTCTCCATGTGATCTAACCTTCCAGAGCAGCCTACTATGTGGAACTTTATCAAAGGCCTTACTGACATCCATACAGACTACATGTAACGCCCAGCCCTCGTCAACCTGCCCTAGTCAATTCATCAAAGAACTCTAATAAATGTGGGAGGCGTGATCTCCCACTCACACAGCACAAGGGTTTGGATTGTAGATGTAGATTTCAGCAAGGTCTTTTCACAAGGTATGACACGGGGAACTGATAAAAAAAGCTAAAAGCATGTGGGATCCAGGGTAACTAGGCAAGGTGGATCCAACATTGGCTTTAGAATGAGACAGATAATTATGGGGGAAGGCTGTTTGTGTGACTGCAGCCCTGTGTGTGGTGTTTGTAAGGGGGTTAGCAAGGTGGACCTCATAGAGTCTGAGTTCCCTGAGTGGGGCTTTTAATATGGACCAATCAAGGAGCCCTGGTTGACAGATATAAACAGGACTATCAGGGGTCCTGTTCACTCTGAGGGCTGGCTCAGAACAGTCAATACTAAAGTCAACGACTGTTCATCCACAAACAAAGGATGATTTGGTGACAGGATACCGGCCTCAGTGGAGTTAGTTCACACACCCTTATCGTTTGTGATATTTATAAACGATGTAGCTGAGAATATGAAGAGGTTGGAGATGATAGGTTTGTGGACAGACACAAAAGCTGGCCTAGGGTCAGTACTGAGGGAGCACCGCCCGGTCAGAGAGTCAGTGCTGAGAGAATAGGCACTGTTGCAAGGTCAGTGCTGAGGGAGTGCCGCACTGTCGGA
>NW_025178564.1:0-2198 GCF_004010195.1 Chiloscyllium plagiosum | reverse complement strand
AGGTATGGTCAAAGTTAACCATATCCTTGTGCATTCCAGGCCTTAGCCTGAGTCTTTCATACCCCTACATGACCCCCTAAAGGTAGTTCATGTGCTACCCGTAACATCTCCTGTCTGTATACTACGGGCAACACAATCTGGTGCACTTCGACCTATTTCTCCTCTGCACTCAGCTGCCTTTTCTGTCTGAGGATTCTATCTTTTAGATCATAACCCTCCGGAATATTCCCTGCCTCCTTTTCAGAGTATGCATCCACATATGTATGTTTTATCATCTTGTCTTACTATAGCAAGTCTCTTCATCTTTCAGGAGTAATCACGTCTGTCTATCCCTCTGCCCGGTCAAGGTTCCCCTGCACCATTACATCAAGCAGGGTATCCACAAACTGAACCTCAACTCCTTCATCTTTCTCTTTACTTTTTGCTTTGTGCTGTGTTTTATGAGAGTGGGATCTGGTTACCACAGACTGGGAAAATACCAGGATATTTCTGCTTTAACTCCTCAGTTTCATAGTCTTCCTTGGGCTTCTCCACAACAAAGGGTGTCACTCCCACCTTGGATCCTAACAAATCTTTCCCGAGAACAAACTGAATTCCTGGAACAGACACTTTGTCAATCACTCCCACTGTAACTTCCCCAACCTTGGGTTGGCACTCCAACCTGATCTTACAATGGGGAACACAAAATTTCTGTCCATCTATCCGACAAATTACCACACTCTCGTGTAACAAATCAGAAAGAAAGCATATTCGCTCATCCCTTATTATCAGGGACTGGTTAGATCGTGTATCTCACAAAATTATAACTTCTTGTCCTTCTCCCCCTGTTCTTTCTGAGTACACTTTACCCACAGAGGTGAATTTTTTGTAGAGATCAGATACTAACCCCATACCCAGCCCCTGCCTCGGCTGTGCACTCTCCTGCAGCTCCTCGGCTCTTATTGGGATCTCCTTCACTACCTTCACTAAGGCCACTGGCTCAGCTTCTTTTCCCACATCTTTTCCCATAGTGCCTTTCTTTAACGAGCAGCACTGTGTCTGCACGTGTCCCACCTTCTGGCAGTGTAAGCACCTTTTCCCAGTGCCCTTCTGAAACCACTGGCACTGTCATTTTCTGTGTCCCACTCCATTTCAGTGAAAACACCTGAGGCCTTTCATCTCCTGTCCACCTCTTGGGATTCTTTATCCTGTGGGAAAATCATACCAGTGTGCTCTCTACTCTGGGTTTCATAGTGTAGGATCTTCTGTTCTCCCAACTTCTATCTCTCACTGGACGAAATTCTGGCCAGAAGCTTGTCTTATGCACCAACACGTACTCATCTGCTAATCCTGCTGTCGTTCTCACTTCCTGAACTTTCTGTACCCCCACGTGAATTTTGACCATCTCTGGAAGCAGAAGAAGGCGAAGGCAGTCTGTACTAAACTGTTTCTCTGATATCATTCTGTTTCTTTATTTGTTCCTTTCCCTGAACCAGCTGATGCATTGCATGGGGAATCCAAGCCCAACTAGAAGGATTTCTGGACTCCCTCCCTGCACCTGCCCAATGACCCAGCTCCCTCTCTGATGTCAATGCTCCTTCAAATCTACCTCTTCATATAAGGTATTGTCACCTGACCTAATATCACATTCAGTGAATTAACATTAACCCTGTTTAATTTGTCATGAAAAAGATCTTTTTAAATATCTTTGGGGACTGTGTTGTGGTAAAGTGCACGGTGATGGTGCTATCATGGTCAGTGTAGATGTCTTCCCAGCAGGTGACCAGGGTTAGATTCCTGGCAATCTCAAATTGAGATTTTTTACAATAATCATTGCAAACCCCAAAGAAAAAAAGGAATTGGATCATTTTGAAAATACATTTGGCTTTCATTCCAAACAATAAAATGCAAAGTAGGAGTAGACAAAGGCAGACTGTTTGAAATTGTTTACCTGCTGCATTCTCTCACACCTCCACCCTCCCTCCCTCCCCACTGTGATCCCACTGAGATGGGTCTGGCTGAGCTCCATCCCTGGGGGAGGTATGCCCTGCGTAGAGGAACCTGGGACTTGGGCAGAGAATGGGCTCTGAGTGAGAGACCTGCAGATATTTCTAAAAGGTTCTGGCAGCCATTGTCCCTTTCGCCGTGTGCACAGAGCAGGGGGCGAGTAACGGTGAGTTTCTATTTGTCTGTGTGTGAGAGAATGTGGGCAGTGTTTG
>NW_025178563.1:0-2198 GCF_004010195.1 Chiloscyllium plagiosum | reverse complement strand
AGGAACAGGAGGCAGTCACTCAACTGCTCGAGAGTGGGGCACAGGAACCGGAGGGAGTTACTCAACTGCTCGATACTGGGAGACAGGAACATGAGGAAGTCACTCAACTACTCGATACTGGGACACAGGAACAGGATGGAGTCACTCAATTGCTCGATACTGGGACACAGGAACAGGAGGGAGTCATTCAACTGCTCGAGGCTGGGACAGCAGGACAGGAGGGAGTCAGTTAACTGCTCGACATTGGGAAACAGGAACAGGAGGGAGTCATTCAACTGCTCTACACTGGGACAACAGGACAGGAGGGGGTCACTCAACTGCTTGATCATGGGACAAAGGAACAGGAGTGAGTCACTCTGCCACTCGAGTTTGGGCCACAGGAACAGGAAGTAGTCACTCAACAGCTCTAGACTGCGAGACCGGAGCACTCGAGTTTGGGCCACAGGAAGTAGTCACTCAACAGCTCTAGACTGGGACACAGGAGCAGGAGGGAGTCACTCAACTGCTCTAGACTGGCACACCAAAGCAGCAGGGAGTCACTCAACTGCTCGAGACTGGATCACAGGAACAGGATGTAGTCATTCCAGTGCACGAAACTGGAACACAGGAACAGGAGAGAGTCATTCACATGCTCGAGCCTGGGACACAGGAACAGGAGGCAGTCACTCAACTGCTCGAGACTGGAAAACAGGAACAGGAGGGAGTCACTCAACTGCTCGAGATGGGGACACAGGAACAGGAGGTAGTCACGCAACTGCTCGAGACTGGGACACAGGACCGGGAAGGTGTCACCCAACTGCTTGAGACTGGGTGACAGGAACAGGAGGCAGTCAGTCAACTGCTCGATACTGGGACATAGGGACAGGAGGGAGTCAGTCAACTGCTTAGAGTGGGACACAGGAGCAGGAGGGAGTCACTCAACCGCTCGAGACTGGGACACAGGAACAGGAGGGAGTCACTCAATTGCTCGATACTGGGACACAGGAACAGGAGGGAGTCATTCAACTGCTCGAGGCTGGGACAGCAGGACAGGAGGGAGTCAGTTAACTGCTCGACATTGGGAAACAGGAACAGGAGGGAGTCATTCAACTGCTCTACACTGGGACAACAGTACAGGAGGGGGTCACTCAACTGCTCGATATTGGGACACAGGAACAGGAGTGAGTCACTCTGCCACAGGAGTTTGGGCCACAGGAACAGGAAGACGTCACTCAACAGCTCTAGACTGGGACACAGGAGCAGGAGGGAGACAGTCAATTGCTCTAGACTGGCACACCAAAGCAGCAGGGAGTCACTGAACTGCTCGAGACTGGATCACAGGAACAGGAGGTAGTCATTCCAGTGCACGAAACTGGAACACAGGAACAGGAGAGAGTCATTCACCTGCTCGAGCCTGGGACACAGGAACAGGAGGCAGTCACTCAACTGCTCGAGACTGGGAAACAGGAACCGGAGGGAGTCACTCAACTGCTCGAGATGGGGACACAGGAACATGAGGTAGTCACGCAACTGCTCGAGACTGGGACACAGGACCAGGGAGGTGTCAGTCAACTGCTCGAGACTGGGAAACAGGAACAGGAGGGAGTCACTCAACTGCTTGAGATGGGTGACAGGAACAGGAGGCAGTCACTCAACTGGTCGAGACTGGGACACAGGAGCAGGAGGGAGTCACTCAACCGCTCGAGACTTGGAAATGGGAACAGGAGGGAGTCACTCAACTGTTTGAGACTGGGACACAGGGACAACATGGAGTCATTCAACTGCTCGAGACTGGGACACAGGAACAGGAGGCAGTCACTCAACTGCTCGAGACTTGGAAATAGGAACAGGAGGGAGTCACTCAACTGCTCGAGATGGGGACACAGGAACAGGAGGCAGTCACGCAACTGCTCGAGACTGGGACACAGGACCGGGAAGGTGTCACTCAACTGCTTGACACTGGGTGAAAGGAACAGGAGGGAGTCAGTCAACTGTTCGAGACTGGGACAACAGGACAGGAGTGATTCATTCAACTACTCGAGACTAGGACACAGGGTCAGGAGTGAGTCATTCAACTACTCGAGACTGGGACACAGGGACAGGAAGCAGTCACACAACCTCTCGAGTTTGGGACACAGGAACTCGAAGTCGTCATTCACCTGCTCGAGACTGGGACACAGGAACATGAGGCAGTCACTCAACTGGTCGAGACTGGGACA
>NW_025178562.1:0-2198 GCF_004010195.1 Chiloscyllium plagiosum | reverse complement strand
TGCTGTCCATAACTGTACCCCAACAAAGGACAGTATTTTCCATAATTGTACACCAACAAAGGACAGTGCTGTCCATAACTGTACCCCAACAAAGGTCAGTGTACCAATAGCTGTACCACAAGAAAGGACAGTGATCTCCATAACTGTACCCCAACAAAGGACAGTATTTTCCATAACTGTAACCCAACAAAGGACAGTGCTGTCCATAACTGTACCCCAACAAAGGACAGAGTACCAATAACTGTACCCAACAAAGGACAGTGTTTTCCATAACTGTACCCCAACAAAGGACAGTATTATCCATAACTGTACCCCAACAAAGGACAGTGTTATCCATAACTGTATCCCAATAAAGGACAGTGTTTTCCATAACTGTATCCCAACAAAGAACAGTGTTATCCATAACTGTACCCTAACAAAGGACAGTGTTATTCATAACTGTACCCCAACAATGGACAGTGCTGTCCATAACTGTACCCCAACAAAGAACAGTGTTATCCATAACTGTACCCCAACAAAGGACAGTGTTATTCATAACTGTACCCAACAAAGGACAGTGTTTTCCATAACTGTACCCCAACAAAGAACAGTGCTATCCATAACTGTACCCCAACAAAGGACAGTGTTATCCATAAGTGTATCCCAACAAAGGACAGTGTTTTCCATAACTGTACCCCAACAAAGAACAGCAACAAAGGACAGTGTTATCCATAACTGTATCCCTACAAAGGACAGTGTTTTCCATAACTGTACCCCAACAAAGAACAGTGTTATCCATAACTGTACCCCAACAAAGTACAGTGTTATTCATAACTGTACCCCAACAATGGACAGCGCTGTCCATAACTGTACCCCAACAAAGAAGTGTTTTCCATAACTGTACCCCAACAAACGACAGTGCTATCCATAACTGTACCCCAACAAAGAACAGTGTTATCCATAACTGTACCCCAACAATGGACAGTGCTGTCCATAACTGTACCACAACCAAGAACAGTGCTGTCCATAACTGTACCCCAACAAAGAGGTGTTTTCCATAACTGTACCCCAACAAAGAACTGTGTTATCCATAACTGTACCCCAACAATGGGCAGTGCTGTCCATAACTGTAACCCAACAATGGACAGTGCTGTCCATAACTGTACCCCAACAAAGGACAGTGTTTTCCGTAACTGTACCCCAACAAAGGACAGTGTACCAATAACTGTACCCAACAAAGGACAGTGTTATCCATATCTGTACCCCAACAATAGACAGTATTTTCCATAATTGTACCCCAACAAAGGACAGTGTATCAATAACTGTACCCAACAAAGGACAGTGTTGTCCATAACTGTACCCCAATAAAGGACAGTGCTGTCCATAACTGTACCCCAACAAAGAACAGTGTTTTCCATAACTGTAGCCCAACAAAGGACAGTATTATCCATAACTGTACCCCAACAAAGGACAGTGCTCTCCATAACTGTACCCCAACAAAGGACAGTGTTTTCCATAACTGTACCCCAACAAAGGACAGTGTTTTCCATAACTGTACCACAACAAAGGACAGTGTTATCCATAACTGTACTCCAACAAAGGACAGTGTTTTCCATAACTGTACCCCAACAAAGAACAATGTTTTCCATAACTGTACCCCAACAAAGGACAGTGTTATCCATAACTGTACACCAACAAAGGACAGTACTGTCCATAACTGTGCCCCAACAAAGGACAGTGTTATCCATAACTGTACCCCAACAAACGACAGTGATATCCATAACTGTACCCCAACAAAGGACAGTGATCTCCATAACTGTACCCCAACAAAGGACAGTGTACCAATAGCTGTACCACAAGAAAGGACAGTGATCTCCAAAACTGTACCCCAACAAAGGACAGTGTTTTCCATAACTGTACCCCAACAAAGGACAGTATTATCGATAATTGTACCCCAACAAAGGACAGTGTTATCCATAACTGTACCCTAACAAAGGACATTGTTTTCCATAACTGTACCCCAACAAAGAACAGTGTTTTCCATAACTGTACCCCAACAAAGGACAGTGTTATCCAGAACTGTACACCAACAAACGACAGTGATCTCCATAACTGTACCCCAACAAAGAATAGTGGTATCCATAACTGTACCACAAGAAAGGACAGTGCTGTCCATAACTGTACCTCAACAAATGACAGTGTTATCCAAAAGTGTACCC
>NW_025178561.1:0-2198 GCF_004010195.1 Chiloscyllium plagiosum | reverse complement strand
ACCACTTTCCTTTGTCATTCCTGTCCCATACTCTTGTTTGCAGAGTCATTATGTCCATGTTCGCTGTCACTCCCGATTTATCTGTTTGGTGCATTGTTTCTTTCACGTTTGACTGATTTGTCGTGATCTGCTGCCAGAAATTTCAATCAAAGTAGTGCACAAAAACAACTGCAGTCATTCTGGTAATTACTATCATGGTAGTGATCGTACTGAAGGAAATACCAGTTTTGTTTACTTATGAACCTGAGAAAATTATTAACAACGTGCAGTGGGGCTGCGGGTCACGGGCAGCATTGTTATCCTCTTCGGATGGTTTAGGTTATGTGTGGTTTTCCAGCGCCTGTGTCATTTGCATTCCCTTCGCTCTGATTGCTTTATGTAATTCATTAACTGTCCAACGTATTGTACTGGCGAATCGAAGCCGCACTGAACTCCGGAGCTCCAAGATTGGGAATCAGAGTGACTCAGAAATGGACAACCGCAGGAAGTCCATCATTTTATTATTCTCAATATCAGTTAGTTTTCTCTTGCTCTGGCTGACAGGTGCCGTGAGCTTAGGTCTTACCAAAATATCAAGCACCGTTGATTATCGAGGCAAGTTCACGAACCCAGAATTTTTCGCCAGTGAAGTGGGAGGTATCTTGAAGTATTTTAGTTGCTTTCTAAACCCTTGTATTTATTCAGCGACTCATAGCAAATTCAGAACAGAATTGAAAATTACGGCAAAATCTCCCTGGGTATTAATTCGGAGATATGCTCGACATCTGTCCATAAAATGAACTCTGTCATAAAATTGTTTAGCCAACAATGTTTTACTTTTACCTCGTTCTCCACCTGAAAACATCCTTGTTTATGGTAAAAATGAAACCCGACTCTTTTCTCCATTCACATACATTGGCCTTTTCGGAGCAACTTTGCTGTGGATATTGTTTTCTGTTTTCCCAATTACTCATTGAGTAAAGACGACGTCGTTCAGTAAAGACAGCACGTCCTGCATTCAGAAACCTAAGATAATCTGATGTTTGTGATTTTGATAATCCATATGAAAAACAGAGGATTCCGTTGCAGCCACTGAACTCGACAACGTCTATATGATGCCATTTAATCAGAAACTACAATATGGTATATCCACATGTCTTGACAATTCTCTCAGGCACAAGACCAGAATATTGCACGAGATGGTGACATTATGCGAGAGAGCGTACCAAAGGGAAATATGACAGGATTCTTTTTCACACCACGAAAGTCTGTAGAGGAAACAATCCACACACAGCCCATCGATGTTCCACGTCACCTCTTCGGTTTTGGATGTTTCTTTCAATTGGAGTATCGTGTTCAATCAAACTGCAATCTCTCGCAAATTGTGATTTGTGCATCGGCATCTTCAGTAAAATTATGAAAATATAAAATAACGGAGAAAGTCAATACTTCTGGCACATTATGGAGGAGAAAAAACAGCCTCACCATTTTATAAAAGTGACTCCTGTTCAGAATTCTTGAATAATTTATTGCGTTTAATCTGTGTAAGTTGTGAAATAAATGATATCATAATGTACTAAATGAGTCTTTTTGCATCGCGGTATTAAAATGTCCAGTTGATGTCAGTTAACTACAACTCAAAAGAAACATCACAAACAATTCAGACAAAATAAAATTGATATTAATTATCTTTAGTAATTTAGTGTTCAAGTAACTAAATAGTTCCTGTTGAATAGGTAGAGAGATAAATAAAGGGTGTTTTGAAGACAATTACGTTTCTTCAGTGGTGTTCTCTTCCATTCTGTGAGAAAACAAATGTCGATTTCTTCCTCTGAGGCGCTTGAATTGATAACTGAAAAAATGACATGCAGCTTTGAAAGTTTTACAATGTGATCCTCGGTCATCTTGTCTTTATCTGCCAGGAACATAGTAGACAGATAATTGGTGACAATGAAAATGACCTGGAGGCTGACTATGACCAACAAACGCACAGAAACCAGCCATCCTAATACCATAAACGACTTTCTGCAAGAAAATCAGAAATCGGGTCCGTGTTTATTAAATGAACACTTGCCTAAAATATAAAATTTATGTGTTGATGAGGAGCCACGACAACCCCAATTCTCAATACGAAAACCGCATTACTTCAATACTTCACTGTCCAGGCAGAGAGCGACCCAGAATTCTTTTTAAAGATTTTGTGTAGAGTCTATCTGCAA
>NW_025178560.1:0-2198 GCF_004010195.1 Chiloscyllium plagiosum | reverse complement strand
GCAGTGTGTTGGAGGTGGGTGAAGGGGTCCTCAAAAGGTGGGCGGGAGTCCTGATTGTGAAAGTAAGCTCGGAGGCGGAGGCGACGGAAGAATTGTTCGACGTCATGGCGTGTATTAAATTCATTGTTGCGTGGACGGAAGGGGATGAAGGTGAGTCCTTTGCTGAGGACTGATCGTTCGTCCTCAGTGAGGGGGAGGTCTGGGGGATGGTGAAAACATGTTGACATTGCTGGCTATTGATCACATCTCCCATCACCAATTGCTCTCGTGAAGTCAGTTGTGAGGGAGAATAAGAATATTTTCTTTTCGTAGGCTGCTTGATTCTACTCTATTGACGCATTTTGGCCTCAGTCTAACACTAAAAGTGATAATTACAATGAACGTATTCATTAAGACTTACGAATTAATGAGTCAGTTTCGAATGAACATGATATTGGCTGGGCGATAGGGCGGAATGGGAGCAGTGGCTGTGGAGACTGCATGGGGAGTACAATGATATTCCCCAGTCATCATCCCTCTTTCTGACAGACAGAATTAAATCTAATGCATAACAAGGAAACAGCCAACATTTGGGAGATGCAATGCTGAATAACAATGTGAATTAAAAGCATAATATTAAATGTGGTAAAGTGGATACACACATTTAATCATTGGAAATACAGATTGAGTAGGGTCACCGGACCTCAAACATTAACTTTGATTTCTCTTCACAGATCCTGCCAGACCTGCTGAGCTTTCCCTCTAAGTTCTGTTTTTCTTTTTGTTTGAGATTGATCATATTGTTCATATCTGGCAGGATACTTAAAATTAAAAACAGACACTAATAACAAAATGTGAAGAGAAATGGGGACAATGCAGAAGACTAACAGTCAAGCTGGAAGAGACAATGGGCTGAGTTTCCCCTACTTTTGCTGAAAGAACTCTGTGATATGTAATCAAAACCTTCAGAGAGGGGGTAGACAACCTGGTTCAACGAAGGACACAGAGTGCTCCACCATCAATAATATATTCGTATGATCTCATGAAATTTCAGCTGCCTCTAAAATGTCTTTTCAATCAAATTGGAGTTCATGAGATTTACAGGATAATCAGAAAAATATTCTTTCTTCCTTTGAATCTGAAAAAAAGAAACAGATTTCGTCCGTAACACAGGTGTCCCAGACACATCAACTATAATATGAACAGGAAAGGACTACATTGTCCATATACAACAAAATTAAGCATGTAGCCCTGTCAAGAAACATGAAATATAGTGATACAGAAACATGAAACACAAATGAAAAATGATGGTAGAAGCGCAACAGATGAGGAAGTATCTGCAGAGAGAAACAGAGTTAACATATCGAATATGATGTAACACTGTTCTGAAAAAGGAATATTCAAATCAAAGGTTAATTCCATGTATCTCTACTCAGAGGGTGACAGACCTGCTGAGTTTCCCTCTATCGATTAATTTTTCTTTCTGATCTGTGACAAATTGACTGATCTGAATGGTATAAGCAAAGCTGCTATCTTAGTTGAATCTAGAGTATTTTTTATGGACATTTAATGAGAAATTACAAAGTTCCTAAGTTTGGCAGAGCTCTAAATATCCATGATGAGTTCCATTGTGATAATAAAATCATTGTGAGACATTGTTGAAACAAAAATCGAAGTTGCTGCAAAAGGTCTGCAGCATCTGTGCAGAGAAATCAGAATAAACTTTCCTAGTTCAGTGGCCCTTCATCAGAACTGATGGTAGCCCGGAAAATGTTGATTAATATACAGCAGAGCCTGAATAGCTGTTGTTGGAGACTGTTAGTAGCTAACAATAGGGGGTGAGTAATGGAAGACCACGTGAGAACGAGGCCTGGTGCATGCGTGTGGGGCATTGAGGAGTTCAGTCCCTGAAATTATTGAACATTATTTTGAGTCTGAATGGCTGCAGGGTCCAAACGTGGAAAATGAGGTGTTGTTCTTCCAGCTTGCGGTGAAATGTCCTGGAACACTGCAGCAAGCTAGGCGCAGAGATGTTGGCCAGGAAACAGGATGCGATATTAAACTGGCAGGCAACTGGAAACTCAGGATCCTTTGCATAGTTACAGCTTGGTTATTCTGTGACGTAGTCACCCAGTCTACCTTTAGTTTCACCAATGTAGAGCAGACCACAATGTGAGCAGCGAATGTAGTAGACCGGATTGAGGGAAAAGTTGGTAGGA
>NW_025178559.1:0-2198 GCF_004010195.1 Chiloscyllium plagiosum | reverse complement strand
AAAGCCATGTTGACTATCCCTAATCAGTCCTTGCTTTACCGAATACATGTACATCCTGTCCCTCAGGATTCCTTCAATAACTTGCCCACCACCGACGTCAGGCTCACTGGTCTATAGTTCCCTGGCTTGTCCTTACCACCCTTCTTAAATCTGGAGTTGAAAACTTGTTTCATTGAAGGTGAACATAGTGACTCTAATCAATTGTGGTTAACAACCCATCTGGTTCATTAATGCTTTTTTGTAAAGAAAATCTGCTATTCCTACTTTGTCTGGCCTAAATGTAACTCCAGATCCACAGCAATAACACAGTTTGTTTTAAACTGTCTTCTTTGATACCCTCACAGTCCACTCAGATGAAGGGCAGTTAAGGATAGACACCAAATGTTGGCACCCCAGCAACACCACACTCTATGACAGAATAAAGAGACATGGTCACAGGCAATACAAAGCTATAATTTAATATGTTACTTACAAAATAACTGCCGGTTTTCCAATTACAGTGTGAGTTAATTGTGTGTTATTCGAATAAGGGGGTTGAAATAGTGCTGTGTGATATGACTAGCAAATAAATCAATACTTTCCTAAAAAGGTTCTTTTGCCTAAATGTTTCATGAAATGTTACTGTATTTGAAACTGTACACTTACTAAAATAGTTTTTCTCATTCAAAGTTATTCTGCTGTGAAATTTTAAACAGTAGCCTGACAGCTACATCCACTGTACTTAATTGACTAGTATGCACAGATTTTTTTCATTTTATTAACTTCATGCCATGTGTGTTTTGTTGGATGTGCCACCATTTATTTGCTCATTCTTAGTTGTCCTTCAGAAGGTGGTGGTGAGTTACTATTAACCATCAAATTACGTGCGCCCAAATTGAAGATAGACAATTTACTTTTAACATGAGTGAGTAACATTTTCAACCTCTGAGTGAGTAGCTGTTCAGTGTTGTGTGCTGCAGTAGAGACTGCCACCATTCACTTTAAAGACTGAACTGAGATTCCATCTGTCAATCGAGGTGAACATAAAAACCCCATTGTGGAACTTACTGCTGCAAAGAGCGGTTGAGGAGAATAAGAATACATTTAAGGGAAATCTGGACAAAAACATGAAGGACAAAGGATTAAAGGGCATGCTAATGAGGTGAGAAGCAGTTCGTGTGGAGAATTCACATCAGCAGCGACTAGTCTGAACAGAATGACATATTTCTTTCTGTATTGTATTGGAAAAAGATTGATTGCCTCTTTTTACAAATGATCCTCTTTGCAGAAATACCACCCCCTCAAAAATGATATTTTTTTTCTCCATTTTGGCAAAGCTTTGTTATATACAATTTGGCTACCACAGGGTCCTCTTCTGCCTGGGTTTGAGCAGTTGCTCAATGTATCCTCCAAATGCCAGCAGCCTGGAATGTTTCTTTCTAATCCTTAGCCATCTGCAGTACTGCCTCAGTCAGATGCTCACTAGTTTGTGCTCCCAAACCTTCTTAGCATGGAGTTCCCATTGAAGTGTCAGAATCTGAGCTGGTGGGACATAGGAGGCAGCCTTATCAATGCTTCGTCTTAGACCTCGGTATTTCCTTCCTTAGAGGTCAAAGAAATGGCTTTTGTCCGGGCCTGGCTGTTTTTCTGCAGGAATAACTTTTTCTTTGGCTTGATGTCAAATTTCAACTGATAACATTTGTAGTACAGTGGGCTATATTAAAGTGGTCTATTAGCTCAGTTGGCTGGATAGCTGGCTTGGGATGCAGATTGATGCTAACCATGTGGGTTCACTTCCTACTAGTTGAGGTGACTGCAAATATCCTTTCTTCTTAAATTGTCTTGCTTGTCTAAGGTGTGGTGACCTTTAGGCTACCTATCACAAGTCATTCTCTGTCAAATGGGAGGGCAGCCCTCTGGGACCATGTTACCTTTGCCTACTTTATTGTTGAAGGGTCCACATCAATGCAAGGGATTGCTATTTCTGATAATTCAGTTTTTTTCATACTTTAAGTCTCTTACTTGTACTATTTGTATCAAATTGTTGGCCAATTTATATTTGTTTAAGTAAACAAAAAGTCAGTAATCAGGAAGCAGACTGAATTCGGTGCTTAAGTCAGGGGAAACAGTAATGTTCAGACAGTTACTGTGAATTGATTGGTTTCCCTCTTTGACTTAAGTTGTTTTTCACTTAAGCACTGATGGGAATTGAAGTGATC